>NC_056737.1:1076977764-1077175264 GCF_019279795.1 Protopterus annectens
TGTATCAGGTATATAACAATGCTTAACTTAAACGTCCCTATCACACTGACAAGCAGAACTGTGTGCAGTAAGCTCTAGCCCACCACTGTTCCCATGGTGAAACATATGAAAATGTACAGCCATATATCTTTATGTTTCTTATTACTAATATTCCTCACATATTGTAACAGCCTAGGTTAAAAACATTCAATACCTCTCCCCCATAAAATGTCTTACAAGGGCATATAACAGTGTTCTCTATACACTGACCTCCAGACTGTACAGGGTCACACATGTTTTGTCCAGCTATAGCCATCATATATATGGCCCTACCCCACAACATGTGTGGGAGTCCACAACATCACTGGAATGATAGCAATAATGGCAGCACTAAATAATGATAGACCATAGCTATCGACCTCTTACTGCATGACATCTGGACAAAGCCTGGTATATAGGTGGAGGACAGAGGCTGAAACACAGGGTCATATTTGAAATATTGCTGTTATACACTGTGAAAGTTGCTGGTGTTACAGGATTGGTTGCAACATACCCTTACTCAGGAACATGAAGTCAGAAACACAAATGGATGTTGGCATGTACTAATAGCAATCAGTGGAGAGAATGCTACTGATATATCAGGGACAAAACCTGTGTGGGGAACAGACAAAACATAACAGCCAATCCTCTGGCCATCATGTGGATAGGCTCACAGTTGACAGCTATGCAGACAGACTGCATTCCATGCAAAACTAGCATTTACACACAAACCCTGTGAAACTAGCAATATTCAATGCATATAACAGCAATACTCACACACTGTCCACAAGTCCTGTTGTAAAAAGTATTCCTATCTGCTGTCTGTAACACTGCTACCCCCACACATGAAGGATGTCTTCCATACAGGAAAGGTAAAGGGACAACACCCACATGATGTTATTTATAGTAGTGGATTGCTATGACATTGCTATTGAAGGACTACACAGCTGCCTGCATGCAATTAGCAAGTAGGGAACAGCAATTGGTGCAGAGGCCATCACCTGAACATGAGCATCACCTACAAAAGCCATGCTTGAACCTATTCAAACAAGCTCGATCCCAGTAGTGGAGAGAGAGAGAGAGAGAGAGAGAGAGAGACACACACACACACACCAAAAAAAAAAAAAAACAACACATAAACAAAACCTCAAAATAAAAAATAAGAAACAAGAAGACATCCTGTACACAGAAGGAACCTGAAGATAAACTGGGTATGTGAAACATGTAAGCATGCAATTGAATGTAGTACTTGGTCTGTAATAATGGGATAGGTGATTATGAAAGATGTATATGTGCCATCACTACTTGCTGTAATGATGTCCTGATAAACAAATGTTATGGACATAGCATCTGGCTCTCTCTGCAGTGGGCCATACCTGTCAACTGTGCAGATCTTCACATAATGTCAATATTTAGCCATCATAGTGTTTGTTCTGTTCATCCAAACATCTATATTAGTCTGGCAAATAGCTAGAGATGGAAGTAATGAAGTCATGACAGACACATACATTTCAGACCCCACCACCTTCAAAACAGTCATGGTAATGCAAAATGTATCATGCTACAAACTTCATAGGTTTGCAATAGGCATATCTATGATCTGTCCCTATATATCCCCCCTAATATTAGGCTTTGTCCACATGTGATTCTCTAAGAGGTGGAGTGGTTGGGTCACAGCTGAGGATCCTGACACACCCTGGGAAAGGACAGCTCACATATGGTAACCACTAGAGTGTCTGTCAAACAGTCATGTCTGTGCCACTGCTAGGCCAGTTAATAGGATGTTGCCCATATCCATATGTTACCTGTGAATATGAGTATTATACATGTTTGTATTGTAAATCTAGGATACATATATAGGGCATGAGCGTACTAAAGCACTGTTGTAGATGTGTGTGTGTTAAACTGCATGTGATATATTGAATTAACAACATTCAATTGTATAGTCTTCTTCTGGACAATGTTCACAGTTGTGACAGATATCTGTAGTCACTTATACATATACTTGTGTTATGGCAGCTATATTAATACTTTATCAAAATTGACTTCCTTGTTTTGTCACCCAGTAATGTGGGCCAATGACCAGAAGTCCTGGTATAACAGGTTGAGATGTATGATTGAGCTGCAAGACTGTAAATACAGTGTGCCATAATGACATAGAACTAAAAAGTATACCAGATATCCCCTGAGCATGTGTATGTATGGGTATGTTCAGCTGAAAGGCACAGAAGTAATAACATGGGTCACAAGCAGTCCGTAAAATAGGATGTGCATGTTGCACACATGTAATATCACTGTCACTGCATACAGCAAAATAAAATGTGTGCTGCTACTGATTTGCATTGCCATGACATTGATATGGGTACTACAGTAGGCATGCTTATCATGTAGTAATCAGAGAAGTGTGCAACTGTGTTATGACCCACTGTCCATGACTACCACTAACAACTATATCAACACCTATATGCACTGGATAGCAAAGTGTACATACCCCTGTTGGAATGTCAGGTCTGTGTGTTGTATGCCAGTGAGACCACAGAAAGTCATGTCAAAACGTTTCTCACCTCAAATGTGACCCATAACCTGTACAATTCTATTGAAAAAGAAACAAAGCTGTTTCATGGAAGGTGAGCAACCATTGCCAAGTGAAGATATGATATGTTGTTAGAGTACAAATAAAGACAAATGGATGTTGTAATCTTCTCAGCAGGTGTTTACACAACATAGTGTAAGGGTGTGCACACACATTCATCTGCCTTACTGTACTGAGTATTAATTCCCATATGTTTCCACAGGACAGGTTGTTATGTTCCCTATTGAAAAGAGCAGGCTGTAGGTCACATCACAGGTAGGGATTGTGTTGACATGTGCTTTTGTGGGGTCATGTTCCAATTGCACAAGTACCATGCATTGTAACAGGAGTGTGTACACTTCATATGTACTGTAGCTATATGGAATCAGCAGTACCTTACCTGTACAACCATCCCCCACCAATGATAGAGTAATCCCACTTGGTGGACAGCACCAAGACATGAATGACATAATAGGTTGCTATAGTGGCTTTACAGGAACTCATTGGTGCAGACCATAACTTGGAAGCAAGTGCACCTCTATCTGAGCAAGCACGTAGGTTCATAGATGACTTCCTTTAAGGCTGACTATGACTAGAAATCAGACATATCCAAACCACCAAGGCCAGTTGCAACCATGTCTACACGGGTCACCTTTAGATGCCCGACAACACGTTTTGCCGACACGGAATCCGACGGGACGAAAACACCGACAACGCAGATGACCGACAAGGTGAGAACCCGACGGACTTGGTAAGTGTGCGATCGAGTGAGGGATTTAGTGTTAGGGAGCGGACAGGTAAGTTTGCGATAGTGAGGGACTGTGGGTTTAGGGGTGGGTTAAGTGAGTTAGGGTTAGGGTGCAGGTAGGGTGTGTGTGCGATAGTGAGGGACTGTGGGTTTAGGGGTGGGATAAGTGAGTTAGGGTTAGGGTGCAGGTAGGGTGTGTGCGATAGTGAGGGACTGTGGGTTTAGGGGTGGGTTAAGTGAGTTAGGGTTAGGGTGCAGGTAGGGTAAGTGTGCGGTAGTGTCGGATCTTGGGGTTACGGGTGGGTAAGTGAGTTAGGGTTAGGGTGCAAGTAGGGTAAGTGTGCGGTAGTGTTGGACCTTAGGGTTAGGGTTTGGGTTAGGGATAGTGCATATGTTATGTAGTGTACTGTGTTGTTTACGTGTAGTGTGTTGCTGTAATGGTTTTCGGTGTTTTGCGTTGTCGGCGTTTTTTGTTGTCGGTCTTTTGGTGTCGGTGATTAGTGTGTCGGCGAAACACGATTTCGGGGATATAAAGGTGATCCGTCTACACATATGTACGCAGTCTCAGAGCCAGTAACACAAGTCAACCAGTACTGGGGTTAAAGCACACCTCATACACACGTGTCATGGATACAGGCAACCTGCATCAGACAGGATAGGCAAGAACAGTGCCACCCTGTCCACAACATTAGTACAGGGGGATATGCACATCACCCACACTTCTGCCCGCATCAGTGGTGAGCATGGACATAATTCCGACTGATGGCGACAACAGCAAATCTTCATGGGCCATGAGAACATCACAGTTTGTCTCCTACATGAACATAGGCATGTACTCACAGTTCCATCACACACTGCAGTCAAACACACACATGCCACAATCCATACACCATCCACATGGAAGATGGCCACTGTCATCCCTCTACACAAAAATGAATGGTGAAAAGTGGATTATGCCATTAAGTGCCCAATAAAGGAGGAACTGGACAGGTCAGAGCCAGGAGTGCAATGCAAGATGTCAAAGCCATGATAGCTTACAGTGTTACGGTTTTGTCTGGATTATTTGCAAGTAATATCCACTATTAATGTGCATGTGGACAACCGTATGAGGTCATGTGACCTTTTTTCCTGTTTATGTCTTCCAGGTGCAATGTCCCGGGAATGTCTGCCCGCATTGACAAACCTGGAAAAGATGCAGTCATCCAATACTTCATCATGCATCATGCCATCCTCTTCGGCTGCAGGGCCCAGGATCTGCAAGAGAGGACTGCCCCTGTGGAACAGACTCATCCACAGGGTAAATGATGTCAGCCTGCACAACTATAATTATGAGCAGGTGCAGCATCGCTGCACATATCTGATCTGCCACACCCATCAGCATGCTGCTGCAGTTAGGAGGGACCAGCTTAGCCACAGGTGTGATCATGCCATCCAGCCCCCACTGACACATGGTGAGGAGCTCCTCGCCAGCCTTGGGTACCAACCCACCAGCCAAGCCAGCAGGCTGAAGACAGCATTGTGGAGGTGGGTGCCACCCACACAATGGACAAGGAGCATGCAGGTAAGGCCCCAGGGCACATTACTAGAGCACTGTTGCTTATCCATTTTCATCTGCAAAGTATCTACATGCATATGTCAGATAAGATAGTCTGTTGCTGCAGTGTAGTAATGAACAGATGTGCACACTCTCTAGTATTGTGGGTTTGTACTGTTGATGTGCTGAAATGCTGCTCCCACCCTGTACCAATGCAACAGGTGTGGCTACTGACATTACTTCTCTCACACAACTATTTAGGTCCCTCTGGATACAACTGGAGCAGCAGCCTCTAGCTGGTGAGTATGGAGTTGTTTTGTTCAGGTCTGCTAATACAGCGGCCATGTTATGGCCATGCTATTTGCCATGCTCACATTTAACACATAATGCATGCTGTACATGTTCACTTATTGTTGATGTTAACTGTATTGCATCACAGTGGTCACCATGGTGGCATATCTGAAGGGTATGTAAGAGTCCTGCAGTATACCTAACAACCTCCACCGGTCAAAGGCAATCGTGTAAACTAGAAAGTAGTAAACCAACCCAGCTCCAGGACAAACAAATGCTTTATTGGACAAAACACTCGAGACAGCAAAAACGAACAATAAACTAGCAGTCTGTAGATAAAAATTCACTTAATGCTTTCACCCATCGTAACACTTGGGCATCATCAGAGTGAAAAATACAGTTTAAAATTTCAGTTCTTAAGTTAACTCAGAGACACACGCCCCCTAAATGAGACCAATCACAGATCTAAAACAATTAAACAAAAACTGTACAAATAGTAAAATTAGATAAATATATACTTAAAAATATAAATACAAGTAAATATAAGAACTTACGTATTTACTTATCAATAACAACAAAACTGCTTTGTACATTCAACAATAATCTAAACTGTGTCACGTTATATGATAAAAACATTTAAAACTAGCATTCAATATAAAATCCAGCAACCTAGTAAACCCCTTGCGTCTAAATTTAATTATGGCTAGAGTTAAACATATCTATTATACAGTTTGTACAATTTCAAGGTGATGTTCAAATGGTTTTAAGAAATGCTTTCTAATCATAAATTAATACATCACTATTCAAACAATTGTTTTAAATAAATTGTAACTGTCATATTAAACACAGTAAGACCTGTGTTTTAAAATGCTCGACAGTGAAATATGGTCATTAATCCCTGGTGACTTGGATGCGTCTAACCTAAGCTGCCACAAACACTCCTTAACTTCCAATAAAATCTTGGCATCACCGCCTCTATCATTGTGTGGGATTCTGTCCACTACAAAAAATATAAATTTTTTAAAATTGATGCAACTCTGTCTGTGTGTAAAAAGAGCATTAGTTGTTCTTTTGTTCCTAATGTCTCTTACATGCTCCAAAATTCTGAGTCTTAATTTTCTAATAGTTTTTCCTACGTAAAAAGTAGGACAGCTAAGACAAGTACCAATGTACACCACCATTTTGGTGTTACAATTGCAGTACCCCGGACATCTAATGATCCTTCTGAAATTGTACACTACTACATAAGGACCATTATTGATGTACTTACAAGTACTGCACAAACCACATTTGCTCATTCTGGAGTTCCTATATGAGTCTGAGTTAGTTTCCATCTCCATCAATTCCTTGTAGTTCTGACCTCTACTGTAAGTGAAAACTGGTGTTTCACCCACAATAGTTGTGATGTCATTGTTAAGAACACTTCGCCATGTGTCAAATATAATAGTCTTAATTTGTCCAGCAACTTCATTATATGGTAAAATCATAGCCCGTCTCTTATTGTTTCCTTCAGGATCATCATTAATTATGTCATTAATTTTGTCATTGTTGGTGGTGTTTTCCCTAGTGTCTTTAACTAAGCCTCCATTTAATATTGGTTTAAAGACTGTATGTCTTTTCACCTCTATCTCAAATCGTATTTTCATCAATATGTCATGCAGGTAACCTCTCTCAATCAACATGTCTACCAGTTTTGATAATTCAATTTCAAAACGATTGTTGTCACTAATAAGTCTCGACAACCTGACCATTTGTCCTTTCATAATATTCTTTTTTTGAAAAAAAGGGTGGCAACTCTGAAAATGCAGAATGGAACTAATGCTCTTTTTACACACAGTCAGAGTTGCATCAATTTTAAAAAAATTATATTTTTTTGTGGTGGACAGAATCCCACACAATGATAGAGGCAGTGATGACAAGATTTTACTGGAAGTTAAGGAGTGTTTGTGGCAGCTTAGGTTACACGCATCCAAGTCACCAGGGATTAATGACCATATTTCACTGTCCAGCATTTTAAAACACAGGTCTTACTGTGTTTAATATGACAGTTACAATTTATTTAAAACAATTATTTAAAACAACTGTTGAATAGTGATGTATTAATTTATGATTAGTAAGCATTTCTTAAAACTATTTGAACATCACCTTGAAATTGTACAAATTGTATAATAGATATGTTTGACTCTAGCCATAATTAAATTTAGATGCAAGGGGTTTACTAGGTTGTTGGATTTTATATTGAATGCTAGTTTTAAATGTTTTTATCATATAACGTGACACAGTTTAGATTATTGTTGAATGTACAAAGCATTTGTTGTTATTTATAAGTAAATACTTATGTTCTTATATTTACTTATATTTATATTTTTAAGTATATATTTATCTAATTTTACTATTTGTACAGTTTTTGTTTAATTGTTTTAGATCTGTGATTGGTCTCATTTAGGGTGTGTGTGTCTCTGAGTGAACTTAAGAACTGAAATTTTAAACTGTATTTTTCACTCTGATGATGCCCAAGTGTTACGATGGGTGAAAGCGCTAAGTGAATTTTTATCTACAGACTGCTAGTTTATTGTTCGTTTTTGCTGTCTCAAGTGTTTTGTCCAATAAACCCTTTGTTTGTCCTGGAGCTGGGTTGGTTTACTACTTACTAGTATACCTAATAACCTGTCGGTGCAAGGTGTGTGGACAGAGATGAACATAATGGTGGGACAAATGGCCTACAGTAGGGACATGTCTGAAACATTACCCTTATACAATGGCTACAACAGTGTATACACCACTATTACAATAGCAACTGTTCCTGATATAAACAATGGCAAATCACAATACCACATTTCACACCTTTTATAACCTGTAATGTAATCCTAACATGAGCAATGAATGTGCAATATGGAATCCTATGTTAGGACAACAAATATGGGGAATACATACCTTAACAAACACTGGAAGCATATGTGTGCACACACTCCAAATAACATATTGTGGAAGCAGCTTGTGATGTACTGACAGCATTCACTCTTCTTGAGTACACACCTTCCATCAAGTACAGGCCCTCAATGTCACACCAAGTAATGGTCTGCTGTCCAAGAAGTATGTCCATGACATTTGCCCACTCACCTGCAACAGAGGCAGCCATGGCTTGCACACATCTTACAAACCATGAAATGGATCCCATATCTGAAAGGTAGCACTCAGAAGTGGGAAAAGTAGCCTTACCTCACCATTGCATATACCATGGCAAACAGTGCAGACAGTCATGCATGCGTGTATGAAGTATGGGACAACATTGATGTAGAAAATAAACAGATGCCCATTCAAAACAGATGATAAAACATGTTCCAAACTGGTCATGGAGGCTGCCCAGAAACATGCAGCAACACTGAGGGACTTGCAAGAATGTCTAGTAAGTACTGCCTATGCAGTATCTGTGTCGAGAATTGCCTGGATTTTGCATAAGTGTGGTCTATGGGTTAGGGAAATCAGACAGAAGAGTTGTCCCACATGATACATCATCCAGGGCTCTCTACAGGTAGCATAAGCATAACATCAAGTCTTCCAAAGGCATGTGTTGCAATATGTAATGGTGTCATGAGACCAAAGCTCAAACCTACAGATAGTATTCATAAAGATACATGTGGTGCACAAGCAACACCTCACTCCACCTCAGGGCCACCATCCCCAATATTTAGCTTGCTGGTGCCAGTGTACACCTTTAGGTTTGCTGTTCTTTAGCTGTAACTAGGCCAGTAGACATGGTATTTGGAATTTGGAACACTGCAAAATAACACTCGTGTGGCCCATAGTTGTCAAGCATCTGCAATAAGGCTAAGGATGGGGAGGGTGTCAGCTTGAAACACAACAGTGAATTGAAGCATACATCCAAAGCTTGCTAAGAATGGCTGTATCTGAACACAGTGAAGGTTATGAATTGTGCCAGACATAACCCTGACTCTACAGCAATAGTGAAGGCACTGTGTGACCTCCAAGGCCTGTGCACATGAGCTGACCTTGCAATCTGGCCGAGTTGGGGGATATTTGTATGGCAGAGTGACCAAATAATGGCAAGTGAAGATGGGCCATGCTAGTATACCTCTTCCAGGAATAGTGACTGCTGTAGTTCACTTAACAGGTGCTTCAACAAACCATTGTGTTAAGGGTGTGCACACTTATGCAAACCACATATTGTATACATCTCATTCAGCATCTGCACGACTAACACATTTGTTTGATACTGCATTGGATTGCACAGGTCATATGTCACATATTAGGTGTGTGTAATGTTAAAAAATGCAGCATTGTGGCCCCACTGCATATCATAGAAGAGACTGGCATGTCAACAAGGCTGTGTACACTCCTCATATCCAAATTAAGTTTTGAAGGTTGGCAGTGTAACCAGATTTTATTGCACATACATGCACTGCTGATGATGAGATCTGCAAATCAAAGGACAGGTATTAATTACTAACATCAGTCCTCATATCATCCCATGTATGTGTCAGACAAACACATAGGGGCTGTGAGCAACAGAGCAAACATAACAGCCACACATATACACATTCAACAATGGTATGTACATTTGTGAGGTATGGTGCACAGTACATGCCAGTGTGCTGTACAGGTGCACAGCAATACTGTGTGCATTGGTGCAGTGTGTTCCAGGGGAAGGGGCATCACCTACTAACACAACTCATGCATCACAGAGATGTATAATGTTGGTAACAAGGATTGAGTATGGCTGCAGTGCATGCTGCTGAGTGCCATATGTCATGTAAGTTGACTGTTGGGTAATGAGAGATCTGTGTAATATGTGCCACCTCACATGTGAGTAAGTGTGTGTGTGTGTAGAAGTAAACCATAACATACAGGTCTTAATTTACATTTCTTGTCTGCCCCTTACAGGTGGCGAGGTGGGTCAGGATCCTCTCCTGCAGGCAAACTGACAATGATGATAGGCATAGTGAGGTACAGACAGGGTTGTCAAGAGCTGAAGTTGTGCCATTGGTTGACATCCCACTTTTATCCACCCCATCCCTGCACACAGTCACAATGCCCATACATACCCCATCACCAGTGGCCATAGATGAGGGACAATTGGTGGGTGGTGGCATGGGACAGGAAAGTATGCTGACTATAGGAATTGTCTGTACACAGCTGCCACAGCCAGATGACTGGCAAGATACCACACAGGCAGATGTACATGGATGCTCATAGGAGGGCTGCTGGCCATAATGCCCCTGGCAGAAGTGCCACAGCAGGTGTCATCAGACACATGTTTTGAGCCATCATGGAAGCACAGGCATGTATGGAATGTTACACCAGATATAGTCTGAGGCTCCATAGGGCTGCTGTATGTGACAACATCTGTGATCTTGCAGGTGCCCACCATTATTTTGCAGGGGTCATGGATAGATGGTTAAGTGAGATGGTGGGAATCCTAGACTGTGTGGTGTCTGTGGTAGAGCATATGGAGGGAGTAGGGCATCAGCCACATGGACGTAGGTCAGCAACACCAACAGGTGGAGGTCTATGTGGACGTGCAACAACTCACTGCCGCTCCTGTATTGGCAATACTAGCACTGCAGGGGGGTGCTGTCCACACCACAATGCAGCAGGCCACATGCATGTGGTCCTGGCCGGTCCCAATAGGGACACAGATTCAGCAGGCAAGTGTCATCATCAGGGGGGGAGAGTACCACATCTGGACTTCTGCCTGGTAATGCCCGCCGACCCCCTGGCAGGCACAATAACAATGTCCATGGTTGGACATAGTGAACTTTACACCCTGCCATGTATAGTCTACAGCTGTCCAACAAACTCCTGTATAGGGCAGCCACATGGCAGAAATGTGTGCATGCACACACACACACACATCACCAACACAGCTAGGTCACCTCCATACCTACACACACCACGTCTTCTTAATAAAGAACCCCCTAACCCTCACACATGATGTGAACCAAACGGCTCAGCCTAGGCCTCTGGCAAACCCACAACACACCCTGTGCATATGATGATACCTGTGCCACATCCCTGTCATCCATACCATCGATGCAGGGCCATGTTAATATGGTTCTGATGCACAGGGTGAATGTACTAAGGTTTAGCAATGTAATGCTGTTTAACATGTTTTCAGCTGGCATGATTAATGCTTACATGTTAGGGTGTGTAGCTGTCCAGCCATGATGCATTATAGCTGTTATTAACACTGACTGATTGTGGTCTCCATAATGTATTCTGTTTGTGTTTTAGGTGTCTGTGTGTCAGCAGGATGTTGGTCTGCTGTCCTTTCCTACAAGGGGTGTGGCACTGTGGTGACACATTGACAGTGTCATATCCTGGGTACAGCTGAACACAAGTAACAGGTCTGTATAACAGTCACTGCATGTGCCACATGGCTGATAGGTCTGAGGGGTGTATACAGGTGAGTACATGGTGGCTGATGTAAGCAGTTCTTCTACAATGGACAATGGTAAGTGTATTGGGTGGCACACACCAAACATTTGTGAATAACACACACACAGAGGCTTTGGTATTGATGCAATACACAGAGAATACTGTTCACATGGATGTACTTTATTTTGCAGTGAACTCATTTTGGCCTATGTAATTCCACCAAGACCAAATTGCTAAAACATCACATCAGTAAACAATCAGTCCACCAGTTTAATATCATTGACAATGGTACTGGCAGTGTATATGTCCTCATCCCCAATGTAGTGAAATTCTGGAGTTGGTAAACATGGGTGTGCTAGTATGGGTGGCACAGCCCCCCACTTTGGAGGGTGTGGGGTGATGTAGAACCACACATAGTGTGATTAACAACTACTTAACCTGTTAAGATAAACTGTACAGTATAATATATGATGCCCCAGAGATCATCCATGCGCAACTATCAGCAGGCAAAACCACATTTCAAGTCGTAGCCTGTTATAGATCACCCACCATGTCCCAAGATGCTCACTCAGCATTCCTTGAGGCATTGGAAAATATAAAGGTCCTACCCGACACCATAATTTTGGGTGATTTCAACTACCCTGGTATAGACTGGGCGAACTACCAAAGTTCCAACTCCTATGCCTAGCGGTTCATAGAATTTATAAATTCAAATGCCCTTGAACAACTGGTATGTTCTCCTACTAGAGGGGACAACATATTGGATTTAGTCATCACAAATATGGGTGCCCATTGCCAAGGATAACCATTATCACTCCCTCTCTGGTCAGATCAGACCACAAACTGATAACCCTGGACATCCTCACCCCTCCACCTCCCCCAGCCAAAGAAACCATCGTAAAAAACCTTTCAAAGCAAACTGCAAACTACTTGCGTCAGAAGTGGAAAGCTTCGTTATTCCCGTGCAGAAGGATAATGATATCCAGGATGCAGAGTCCTACACCAAGGCACTTTATGTACATCTTCAGGATTGCATGGACCGTACTATCCCAAATAAAACCAAGACTCCTTCCTCAAGCAAGAAGAAACCAGTCTGGTGGACCCCGGCCATAAGCAAACTATACAATAAAAGGAGGAGACTTATACAAAAAAGGCCAAATCTCAAGTAGAAAAATCATTCCTGATCAGCATTAGTAAGAAATTGAGGGCCCTCATCAAGTCAACTAAAGCCAATTTCGAAAAGAAAGTTGCCAAGGATAACCATAAGGCCTTCTATGGTTATATCAAAAACCTAAATGGCAACGCTCAGGTCTGTTCTGAGCTAGTACAAAATGGAATAAAATACACTGACCCCACTGACATTGCCAACATCTTGGCTGACAGGTTCAGTGCAAATTCCCCCCCACCACCACCTACAGGGCCTATTACTATTCCAGGGGATTGTGTAACTCCAATTATTACTGATATGTTGGTTAATAAGGCTCTATATAAAGCTAAAAACACTGCCTCCATGGGACCAGATGGTGTCCCGGGCTGTGTCATAAGCGAGCTCCAAAATGAATTAACCCTGCATCTGAATACCCTGTTCAGTCTCAGCCTATTGACAGGATATGTGCCCTAGAATGGTGCACAGCAATGATGTTTCCACTGCACAAGGGTGGGCCCACAACCAACCCTGGGAACTACCGACAAATAAGCCTGACCAGTCTGATCTGTAAGGCAATGGAGCGAATCAATATGGAACTCATAAATGGAGAGATTGGGAACCTCCAAACACCTGACCCCACACAGTTCGGCTTCGTTAAGGGCAGATCATGTCTCCTGAACCTGGTGGACTTCTTTGAGACAGTTACTCAGGCTATAGATGAGGGAAAGGAGGTATACACGTCTTACCTCGACCTTGCTAAAGCATTTGACACCATTCCCTATTCGGGTATTATTGATAAACTCACCAACCTGGGCATAAACCCTTACGTCACAAGATGGATCACAAACTGGCTCTCAGACAGATCCCACAAAGGAAGAGTAGCGGAATCTATGTTCGAATCCAGAATAGAAATGAGCAGTGTGCCTCAGGGCTCTGTCCTGGGGCCCCTCCTGTTTGGCATATACTTCTCAGAAGTACAGGCAAGCACTGAAGGGCTGTGGCTGACCAAGTTTGCAGATGACTGCAAACTGGGTGCTATAAAAGAGTCTCCGGCCGACATGGATATCCTCCAGAAGGGCCTTAATGAGACTGATGCATGGTGTCAAAGCCATGGTCTCAAGCTAAATGCTAAAAAATGTGTAGTAATCCCCTTTGGAAAAAACAGAGTACCTGCGAACTACCACATAGGAGGTAAACCCCTGAAATCTGAAGAAGTAATAAGGATCTAGGGACCTAAGTAGATAGTCAGCTTTCCTTCGATAACCATGTTGCCAAGGTGGTTAGAAAATCCTTCTATGTGACCCATCTGATCACGAAAGAGTTCGCATCAAGATCTAAGGATGTAGTGGTGCCCCTCTACTCTTCCCTCATCAGACCCATTATTGAGTACAATGCACCAATTGGAATGTACCTGGCTAGGCATGTACAGCAGCTGGAGAGACCACAGAGGTACCTCACTAAGAGGATTACTGGCCTCAAACAGTTGCCCTATGCAGCACGATTGAAAAAAACTAAGGCTTTTCTCTGTTGCATACCACCTTCTCAGAGGCGATCTCTGTCTAACATACAGAGGCATGTCCAACCCAGAACTGTTGAACATGCTCCATCTTAGCAAAACCAAATCTACTCAAGCTACACGCTCTAGGGATATAAACCTCAGCACAACAATGAATAGAACATGCTGGAGGGATAGATTCCCTTCGTAAAGACTTCCCTTGCTATGGAGCAAGGTCCCGATCTACATAAAACAGAGCCCCTCACTATCACTCTTCAAGAGGAACCTTGACGAGTGGATGGGTAACAGAAAGTTCACACCAGGGATCATACCAACAGCTGTACTAGATAGGGGCCAAGGGTACTAGCTGCTAGATAAAGGGCCTAGGGAACTAACCAAAGGGACGGTGAATACCACACAACGTGGCTGGGCTAATATATGCCTTCGGGCAGATAGCCCAGTACCTACCTATGAACCTATAAGAGCACACAAAGCGGGAGGGTACTCACAACAATAACCCCAATGTGGGTGGCTGTGCCCACAACAACCACACCCAACTATATATACCAACTCCAGTATCACTGTACAGCTGTACAGTGGGGAAGAGGGCATTTACACATCCACTTCTAGTTTTGATGGAAAGAATTTCCACAAGATAATTGCTTTGAAATGTTACCTTTTGCCAGTTAGCTCTTGGACAAATGATCTCCTGGGACATATATTTTCTGCAAACTGAAGTAGCTCCCGTCACATAAACACACACTTACTTGGCAACACTGAGAGTAGAATCCCTACCTAGGTATTTATCGCTACTAATGTGTTTGGCCGTAATTGCACACACCACAGAGCTTTTAGGGTGAGGTGTGTCCCGAGCTTCCTGTTAAGTGAAGAACATCACCAGGCCTTGTACAGTATGGTAATGGGGGATGTACTGGGTGTTAATGAACAATACATAGTATGACATACAGTCATATACACACTGAAAAACACATACAGTCATAGAAACATTTGACAGACGTGGGTTTAGCAGTGCTAACTACCTTGTCAGTGAGTCCATACTGTTAGAGTTTTTGCACACAGCATATGCATCATTGGGCTGGATAGTGTAATCAGTTACCTGTATGGTTGATGGTGACAGCAGTGCTCATACAGTGGACCTTGGGACATGTACTGGGGGTACCATAGTGTAAAGGTAGTATACCCAGCACTCACACCCCACACTGGATATTGTACTCACTGAAACCCATGATAGTGCTCTGACATACCCACAATCACACATTGACCAGGACTGCAATACAAACCATTGTCTATCTAATTGGTGCTACTACAGGGATATGCATTTATTGCACATACCACAGGGATAGTAGGGTGAGGATTTGTCACGACTCTCCTAATGTCAGCAACATCATCATCCCTTATAATGTATGGCAAGATTTATTGTATTTGGAGAATGTGGCCTCAGAATGCTGTCTCCTACAAATATGCACATTATACACACACTTGCTAGTACTCAGAGGGGGACCCATGCCTATCTACCCATTTGTAGAACAGTGTTATGCTGGTACTGCATGCTCCAGGTAGCCCATAGGGTGAAGAGTGTAACAATATACATTTAATGTCCATTACAGCAGGAGCCATTTCAAAGTATAGCAATGGGGGATGTAGTGGGAGAGAAGGCCCTCAGAGTATTTTCAACTACAAGTTTACAAACACACAGACACCGTTATTCTCAGTAATGCACACTGACACATTTGTCAGTACTGAGGTCCATAGGTGCAGGTGTTCCTAGGTGTGTACCAGGCTAATGTCCATGGAGTGAAGAGTAGTGCATGTGAGTACACTGGTATCATGCCACCTGACATTTGTCAGCAGGTCATCTATCAACTGATGCCACTTGAATGATCCCCAGGGTGACAGTTAAATTCAACATCCAATAATCTGTTTTTCTCTTGCAGAGGGCCAGTGAGGTGCTCCAATTGACATGTATGCAACATATATTACATAACATGGCCATTGTCTGGGTTAGAGACCTGTACCCAAGCATGCTATGGTGACTGTGGTAGTTTGGTTGAGATATCTATGGCATGTGGTGCATACAGGGTGGGGTTTCCTAGCTGTGGCATTCATAACACAGCTGGGAAGACATGTCAGTGTCAGTCAGAGATTGCCTGCAAGCAGCCAAGATGGATACCTGACATTTGCACATCTGTACAGAGGACAAACAGAAATTAGCTAGCCAACAGGTTATGAATTAGGATGAATGTTTTGACAGATAGACGTCTGACACTGATAGGTATGCCATTACTACATGACAGCAGTCCTCAATGACATTTCCTAAATACATAGTAGTCTACAGTTAATATCAAAATATCAGATCAATATCCAATAGGAGATACTTAAAAACATACAGTTCACACACCAAGAACATAACAGTCAGTACTCGGAGTCCAGCTTTGCATGCAGGGGTGAATGGTTCCAGTACTACAATCTGCAATCTTCTCATACTTGGAAAATAACTGTTAAATGTAGTAATGTAATGATACAATACATGCAAGTGTGAGTGCATATAACTTGGTATACTACCCATGTATGAAACACATACAAAGAGAAAAGATTGTGGTGCTAGCCATGAATACTCAGGTGTCCCATACAGTATACTCACACCCCTTGCTACTGTAATGACAGCACATAGAAGCATTTTATGTACATGGAATTAAATTCACTTATTAAAGATGTCATTACCCTGCTATTTCATCAGACTGGAATGTGATCACTAGTTACCAGGGCTTAGCTATGCTTAGCAGGTGTAAGCAATGCTTAAATGTAAATGCTAAGCTGATGTGTGCACTGGTAAGTGAAACCTACATGGCGTAAACTCCTTTTCATTTAACCATATGTTAGCACTGCTTAGCTTCATGCAAACCTGCGCAAACCCACTTAAAGCTGCTCAAAACTGCCTTAACCACTCTGTATCCAACAGTCCTTGTTCTGCCTAGCAACAAAATAAATAGCCCTTGCAGGTCTTGAACCCAGGACTCTCTAGACTATAGTCACAGCACTTAACCACTAAGCCATAAAAATGCCTGTTGCTTTTTCAAATATATCATTCAGTACACATACTGAATAGTAGTGAACAACTGCTTTGACTACTACAACTGTTTACTACTTGTTTACTTGTTAATGAAAATAATGTTGAATCAGTCATGTTTTTGTATCTAAATATACACATATCAGATAAATATGGTGGGATACATGGATCTATATCACTTCGATGAAATGGCAGAAGTTCAAATACCATATGTTCGAACTCCTAACCTTAAAGTGCAAAACCATCGAAGGTTTAGAAAAGCAATTTTTTTTCCCAGGGAAAAAAATCACTGTTCCAAGAAACACACACACAACACAACACAAGAACACCAAAAAAACAGCAATCCACACACATACACTTAAAATCCTACATCTAACCCTACACTAAACCGTACATACATTACTATCTATCCACTTACTTTAACCCAAACCCTAACCCCAAGGTCCATCACTATCGCACACTCACCTGACCCGCGCCCTAACCCTAACTCACCTATCCTGCCCTAACCCTAAAGTCTGTCACTATCACACACCCACCTCACCTGCGCCCTAACCCTAACTCACCTAACCCACACCCTAACCCTAATGTCGGCAAAATCGCACACTTACCTGAACCCGACCAGTAACTTTCCACCACAGTGTTGAAAATAGTGAAGCCACAGAAACAGCCCTCCGAATTCTTTCCCTGGGAAAGAATTTGGTGTTCCGCGGCTTTGCGATAATCAGTTTTCAAACTTCACAGTTTGAACATATGGTGTTCGAACTGCTGAAGTTTCGATGAACTGATAGGAACCCGAGATACATCTGAGAAGGTATATACAACACTCATGTTTACACATAACAAGGATATATATATATATATATATATATATATATATATATATATATATATATATATATAAAACATATGCCCATAACATGTAGTGGAGTCATACCTCAGCACCATATCTCACAACCTCTTAGTGCAAAGGAACGCAATGTAAGTATTTCAGTTATAAATGTAGAATGTTGATACAGTAACAGGGGTTGTCTCAACAGACATGTTGTGTAGGAAGGCTCTTCTGAAACTGACATGAACACCATCAGTTACTGACAGACCTCATAAAATCTTCATAGTGAAGTACCACACAAATCACAGTAATGATCCTGTGGAATACAGCAGAAATATAACCAATAAATGTGGACAGTCTGAAACAACCTGGTTAGTCCAGAGGTATACACATAACTCTTTAGTGCAAGATGTGTGGACCACGCCTGATGAAGGGGATGTTTACAGCCATGAAAATGGGGATATAACACAAATACTGGAGTAGATAAGCTCACACAGTTGATGCATTCACATCCTCTTTTCTGTCCTAACACATATTAACTGGAGGAGCAGAGGTCCCAAGCCCACATACTTCCCACTAGTTAGTGACATACATCTTCACAGCATTCCACTACTTTTTCAGAAATACACAACACGTATGGTGTCCTGGCAACAGTACATCTGACAAATATCTGGACATAACTTCACACTAGGTAAATACACTGAGCTGCTAGGCATGTCACCAAGCACTGTGTAAACTACAGGCAGACTACCACAACACTAACCCAAGTTTCCTATAGGGGAATACACATATTATTGCAAATATATCAGGCATTACAGGCATGTAACAGCATGGGTAACAGACACCAGTGTAAAAGTGCATACTCACAACCAATCTCAACACAGTCACATTATGGTAAGCCTAATTAATAGTACAGTATATGGACTGTGTGAACAAAACCATCCTCATATTTGCCACTCACACACTAACCCTACATATACTGGCCCAATTCGCACTGTAGTCTGATGCCTGACTGTGATATGGGACATATCTCAGTCTGGCCCTACAAACATACACTGATAGGGTACCAGAAACTGGAGCAGTATGCAACGTCAGATAGAACAGGACCAAGAACACTGACATATACCCCATTCTGTTTACAGGCCAAGTAACATATTCACAATACACTGCTACACAATACTGACACTCTATCAACAATCACCATAAGTACACAGACCTGACTACTGTACAGACTACAACAGAATGTACAGGTTTTATCTTCAAATATAAGGCCTCCTATACATAACATGTCTGGCAGTCTGATATATCACTGGCTTGTTATCAGGAATGATGTCAGCAAATAATGATATACTGTACATATTTACCTCTTACTGCATGACATATGGACAAAGGGTAACATACTTGGGGGACAGAGGCACAAACACAGGGCCAATACTCACATATTGCTGTGATAAACTGAGAAAATTGCTGGTGTATCAGGGTTTGTTGTGACATATCTCTCAAAACACATCAGTAGCATAACCAAGAAAAGAGCAATGCACAGTGATGCTTTTAGCCATTTATTGCATGTTCTGGTACCTCGGCCTTTCACCTTCAATGGAACAGTTTACTTCAAAAAATCACCTCCTTATATACCAAACACTACAAACAATTGTCTACAATTAATTAATCAATTAGTTTATAATCATTGCCAGCTGATTTCCTTAAAGTGCAACCACATAGTGCAAATCTACATAACTCAAAGGAAAAAAACATTTCTTAAATATTATAAACATTTCCTAAATGTCATACATATTATATATATCAAATAGCAATAAATAAACACATATGATGTAACCATACACTCTAAACATGGACACATAATTCATGTGTGCATACAAATTCATTTATATAAGAGAATTGATATATTTAAAAGAACAGTTTTACCATGATGTTATAAAATGATGCACTCATGAAAAAATCTATGTGAACCTTTTTTATTTAATCAAACCCGTAATTCACATTGCATTAACCGGAACTATTTTAAAATATTAATTTTTATCATAATTTATATTCATAAATTTCATCCTGCTATTTTTACAAAGTTATGTTGCTGTCTAAATTCATTCCTCTAGGACTTAATGTATGATAATTAATTATCATTCTGTACTCAAGTTTGTTTAATTCCCTTTTAAGGTTGCCATTATATACTTTGGGTTGTGCTAGTACACTGAAAATGAATCCCCATTTGCCCATTATTTGCAGATATAAAATGGTTAGCTACAGGGCTATCCATATTCTTTCTTCTAATATCTCCAATGTGTTCTAAAATATGAACCTTAACCTTCCTGGTAGTTTGCCCTATATGCCACAGTGTATGTGAACAGTCACATCCAATAATATAGATCACCCCGCATGAGTTGCAGTTGAATTTCTCCATAGCAAAGTATAATTTTCCATTGATTTTATTGCCATGTAAGTTTTTAACCTTATTACATACAGAACATTTCCCACATCTATGCATTCCAACAGATTTTCCATCCCCAATTCCATAGATTTTTCTATTAAGTAATTCATTTAAATTATTGTGCCTGCCATATGAGAATGTGATATGTTTGGGAAAAAGATTTCCCACCATAACATCCTCAGTCACTATATCCCAAAACTGTCTTACTATTCCCTCCAAAATTCCAGAACAATCAGAAAATTTGGTGACATATCTCTTCTGAGGAATATGAAGTCAGTAACACACATGGATGTCACCATTTACTGACTGGAATCATCAGAGTATGCTACTGCATTTATAAAGACAGAAAATGTATGAGTAACACACCACATCTAAGACTCCAAACTCTGCCCAGTCTGCTGACAGTCCTACAGGTGAGAGTTTCCTCCATCACATAATACTGTCATGCCAGATTTTAAATCATGCAGAACAGCCATATCCACACAAACCCTGTTAAACCAACATTACTTCAAATGTCAAACAGCAATACTTACATCTGGAACATCCTCCTCCTGTTTATTGGCCTGTCTCCACAGTGTTTGCTGTAAGAGGTATTTCCAACAACCCTCTGTGATGCTGTTTGTCAGACACCCACATGAAGTCCTGCTCACAGTGAAGGAAAAGGGCCAACACCCACATGAAGTGCTTAGTTATAGGAGTGTGTTTCCATGCAACTGGCTATAGGAATGATACCACAGCTGTTCCACATGCAAGTAGCAAGTGGGGGACTCCAATTCGTGCACAGGCCACCAGCTGATCATGAGTATTGCCTACAAAAGTCAAGCTGCCGCCTATGCAAAACAGATGTACATTTACCAGAGAGGGAGAGAGAGAGAGAGAGAGAGAGAGAGAGAGAGAGAGAGAGAAAGTAAGAAAGGAAGAGAGAAAAAGCCAAGCATGTTTGTGTATGATCTGTGGGTGGAGAGTGGTATCTGAGTATTACATAACAGTTGCCTCATTTGTTTACTAATCCATACTGTCACATAGTAATTGCACATGGCAGTAGACTATTATGGCTGTGGATTGTCTACAACATCCTCTACAGTGTTTGACAAATGTTGGCCTTGTAATGTGGACATTGGGACATATAGGTCCTCAATATAATAATGTAGCAAAACTCACACCGCAATGGATCCTGTCATTACACAATCACCCCAACACCCACACAGGATACTGATGACACACACACACACACACACACACACACACACACACACACACACACACACACACACACACGCACACACACACACACACACACACACACACTTACTAGTTCTGCATTTCAAACCTCTACCTGGCTATGTATTGCTATTACAGTGTTACGCAGTTATCGAACACGCCACGGAGCTTAAATGTTAGAGAGCTGTCCAAAAGTATCTTTGAAGGTGAGTGACATCAGCAGCAGTGCTAAAGGATGGGTAAAGGAAGTGTAGTACGTGTGAATGTCCACAAAATCAGATGTCAAAAAAGACACACACATTATTTCACACAAACACACACATTATCACAGTTGCAAGGACCAGGATTAAAACTCCCCCCTAACTAGTTTGCAACACTACAGTATTATGCAGCTATAGCAAGCACCATGGAGCTTATAGGGCTGAAGCATGGCCAAAGGGTTATTTCAAGGTGACTGACATCAGCAGCACTTTAGTATGGCAATGAGAGGTGTAGTAAGTGTGAATGGCCTCAAAATCATTCATCTACACACACACACACACACACACACACACACACACACACACACACACACACACACACACACAGACATACACACACTTGCCAGTACTGATATCAATAGGTTCATTGCTTCACAGGTATGTAGTAGATGAATGGGCCTGAAGGCTCTACAAGGCTAGGCCAAGGGAATACCTCAGCATCAGGCCACATGACAATAGTCCCCATTGTGGCTCAGGGGTGTAGTCCCTGGAGTGGTCCCGAGGGGTGGGTATTGTATTCACCATCCACACATCTGGGTTTCTATTGTGGGTGGCCAGTCATGTGCACTGCTTCCCATGTATGTGAGCTATATTCCAGAACATGGACAGTGTCTGGGTTGTGCACATGTTCCACATGCATGTTCTTGTACTTGAGGGCATGTTGTGTGGATAGATTATCTTCTGATGTAGCATTTCTGACCTCATTTGGTGAGACCTGGCTATGTAACTCAGGTCTTGATTGCACCTACATTGACAGTATGATACAGGTATTCAGTGGAGTTTGTAGTGTCTGTCCATACAGGGCATGTGTATAAGGCATGATATTCCCTTTGTGGGGTACATTTGCTGACTCTACAGTTGTTGCAGGTGTCCAGTGAGGAACATGGCAAAAGGGCCACTGTACACATTTATTTGGCTACATAGGGGATGGAACAGGGTGCCATGTCCTTTTACTTGCTGGATAACACACACACTTAGTCAGGAGATGTAACACATCAAAGTACTTTCTGATGTCAATGGCACTGCTGTGGTCAACAGGCATGTAGTCCACTGCTTTCACACTGTGTTTACTATCTGGGAGGCAATATGCAGGGAACTACCAATATAGTGGTTGTTGCCTAGCCCAGTGTGTTTGTGTATGATATGTGGGTGGAGAGTGTTCTCTGAGTAATAGAAGGGTTGCCTATATTGTTATAATCCATACTGTCACATGTAGGGCTGTGGATTGTCTACACCAACCTCTCCGGTGTTTGACATCTGTTGTCCTTGTAATGTGGAAATTATGACATATACTAGGTCCTCAACATAATTTAGCAAAACCCGCCCCACAATGGATCCTGTTATTAACAATCACAGCAACCCCCACACAGGATACTGATGACACACACACTTGCCAGTACTGAGATTTAAACCCCTACCTAGCTATGTATTGCTACTACAGTGTACCACATTTATCGCATGAGCCACAGAGCTTACAGGATGGATGTTGTCCCAAGGTACTTCTGAGGTGAGGAACTTGACCAGCCCTTGTAAATACTGGTGCTGGGTGATGTAGTGGGCGAGAGATCCCAAAAATAATTTTACCCTACACACACATTTACATGTTGGACAGCTGTGCCAAGGTATCTTTGAAGGTGAGTAACATCAGCAGCAGTGCTAAAGGAGGGGTAAGGGGAGAGTAGTAAGCGTGAATGTCCATAAAATCAGGTATCATCAAAGACGTACACACTCTCTCACACAAACACACACAGTTTCACCACTGCTAGGTACAGGATTAGAACTCCTACCTAACTAACATGCTACACTATAGTATTACACAGTTATCACAAGCGCAACAGAGCTTATATGTTGACTAGCTTGAACAGGTATCTTTGAAGGTGACTAACAGCAGCAGTGCTAAAGGAGGGGTAAGGGGAGAAAGGCAAGTGTGAATGTCCATAAAATCAGGTATTATCAAAGACACACACACACACTCTTTTACACAAACACACACTGTTTCACAATTGCCATGTCTGGGATTAGAACTCCTACCTAATTAGTATGTTACACGATAGTATTACTCATTTATCACATGTGCCAAAGAGATTACATGTCGGAGAGCTGTCCAAAGGTATCTTTGAAGGTGAAAAACATCAGCAGCAGTGCTAAAGGAGGGTTAAGGGAAGAGTAGCAAGTGTGAATGTCCATAAAATCAGGTATCATCAAATACATACACACTCTCTCACACAAACACACACAGTTTCATAGTTGCCATGTCTGGGATTAGAACTCCTACCTAACTAGTATGCTACATTATAGTATTACACAGTTATCACAAGCGCCACAGAGCTTATAGGGCTGGCACTTGGCCAAAGGGTTATTTCAAGGTGACTGACATCAGCAGGCATGCTAAAGTAGGGAAATTAGAGGTTTAGTGAGTGTGAATGGCCTCAAAATCATTCATCCCCCCTACACACACATACACAGAATTTCACAGTTGCCGTGTCTGGGATTAGAACTCCTACCTAACTAGCTTACTGCACTACAGTATTACACATGTATTGCAAGTGCCACATAGCTTATAGGGCTGAGACTTGGCCAGAGGGTTATTTCAAGGTGACTGACATCAGCAGGAGTGCTAAAATATGCAATGGGAAGTGCAGTGTGTGTGAATGGGCCATAAATCATTCCTCTGGAAACACACACACACACACACACACACACACACACACACACACACACACACACACACACACACACGCACACACACACTCAGTCGCACACAACTTTAAATTTGACAGGACTGGGTATACAAATGCTAGATTAATACTGATTTGTACTATCATGTTACACAGTTATCACAAGCACCACAGACACTATAGGGCTGAGGCTTACCAAAAGGAATGTCTACAGTGATTGGCATCAGCACATCATGTGATATCGGCCAATTGGAAGTGCGGTGGGTGGGACAGGCCTCATAATGGAAATCTCTCTGTCACTGTCTGCCTCTCTCTTCCCTTCATCTCTGTGTGTGTACGTTTGACATATTATAGTGTGTTGGCCTTGGATATGTATGACTATTCCTATCCAATGTGTGTACAAAGCATGAATGGTGTACAATGTGGTGTGTGCACAGACCTCTGCAACTGACAGATATGTATAGTCCACTGTGTTGTCAGACATGGGCTTCATTTCTCTAAGTGTAGGAGCATGCCCAGTATGACCTTCTGTATTGAGTGTGTAAATCTATTCCAGGTAGGGTTGTACTCCAGTCCAAGGTTTGGTGTTCTACACCTACAGCTAGCAACCTGTTTCTGCAGGATATCTATAGATAGGTTGACAATATGAAGTCACAATGGGCGACAGATAGTGGGATACTGTAACTTTTGCTGTCTGTGCTTCTTATGTTACATGGTTGGTGTTAGCAGAGATATTCAGACATACGTACTGTTTTACACTGTGATGTATTATGCCATCAGCTATTGACATATATACTTATTTGCTCACAGTTCTTTCCTGGGAACTACAAGATGAATGAAGCTGTGTCCAGTATTGAGGTCTGCAGCCTACATATTCTTGCACACTCATGCCACCCTGGAGGAGAAGCTGCAGACATTTGCTGATGGGTCTATGTGAATCCAGCACACTGGTACTATGGTGACTGAGGATCCTCTTCTTGTACATATATCAACATAACAGAATGGCCATATCCTGCTGTGGTCATACCTCTCAGCTGTACAGATTCAACCAGGTTACCCAGAGGCAGGGTTCATATATCTGGTCAGTTCCCCTTCACATTGTGGTTTACAAGCAGGTTTGTAGCCAGCCATTACTGGGTTTGCAGGCAGGGGTAGTATGGGCACGCATCAGCATTTCAGACTTCACATGCTCCATGACGTCCATGCTTCTACACCCCCCACTCTGCTATTCCATCCTCTTCCTAACATCATGCGAGTGATATCTGAGAAATAACCCTATAGTTGGCCCTTCATCCCAACAGTATTTAGGAGCTGATCCACAGTTCATGCAGTAGGATATGGTGGGCATGCTACTGGGATTTGTCAACATGGCCTTGCATTTGTGTTCAGTTGACTGTTATGTTGTTAGTTGGGACCCCATAATATACCATACATTGGCACTACGGGTGAGGCACAGGCCTTTGACAGAGGACTGTAGGTCATTTGCTAGTGATGTAGGCCATGTGTAGCAGGCCAGTGCATTCTGTCACTCCTACATTCCCATGCTGCAAGCCAGTGGATTCCCCTGGGCTGACAGGGTAAATGTGTGTCATGTTAATGGAAATAGTTCCTGTCCATATTAATCCATTGGTCTGGATGCAGGCAGGGTGCTGTATACAGCTAGGGACACACCTGCACGTGACACTTCTTCAGCATGCTGCATTCTGTGGGTATTCCCATACAGAAGTGGGGTCATACTGTACTCATTCCCAACAGCAAGGATATGACCTGTGATAAACCTGTAGCTGATGATGGGGTGAGCTGAGCCCATGTGTGATATGGAAGCTACTTGCAGCTGACTCACAGATATACATGTGACATTCCCCTTATGCTGCCTTGTGCGGGGACATAGGCAGCCTCTCATTACTTCATAACTGTGCCTTTTGTGGTCTGTCAGTGATTGGCCAGACCTCATCAGTATTCCATACTACACAGACAACTAATGTGCTGCTAACCTGTATGTACAATTCCAAAGTTGTGTGCAGCTGACAGTTACATTTTATGTACTCTGTCTAGGGTACTTCCACCTGTGTACTGTGTGCGTGTCTGGGCTCACATTCATGGCGTGTCCATCTTTCAGACAGTGACAGATATTGACATCTGGACAGTGAGTATGGATGACTGTTGACATGGGTATTGCTTTGAAGTATTGTGGTTGGCACTGCAGTTGTTGGAACATTGCCCTGTCATCCACAGTACTACCCATAGGCCACTGAGATATAACCCTCCATGCCTACATGCTGACCCTTCTAAACAATATTGAACACACAACGACCTAACACACGGACCCCTGCATATTGTACACATGCAACAATCTATCCTGCAGATTGGGCTAGCTCAGGTAATCTGTGCTCCACTGCTATTACACCTCACACTTACAAACACTGTGCCCAAGGAATAGGATCCACAAACGATCTCCACACAGTAATACTGACATGCTTCTTTAATAAAATTCCACCTCCAAAACGATAAAACAATGAGAACAAGAACAAGAACCCAATAGAGTTAAGCGCTTTTACCTAGTCCAAATACCAGGCTTCCTCAGAACTCTAAACAATGTAATTGTTCCCCTTAAATAGCTTCAATTACATCATGTGACAACCCTTCCCTGGTAAACAAGTTTTTTTAAAAAGATATACAACTCTGTTATTTTTCTTAAGACCTGGTAGACTCAGTTAAAAACATAAAAATCCATGAATGATAAACATCTTAACAGCCACAAAAAATAAATGAATAATGCATGTATATGAATAAATAAAATGTATAATTTGTAAAACAGGAAACAATCCACATTCATAATAATCACAAAACAAATCATAATCTGGCAGCTCTTAGTTTTAAAACACTGCCAATGTTAATATTATCGTTTAACCCCGGGGCTTTGCCAGCGTCTAATTTAAGTTGCCAAAGCAACTCCCTGTATTCCAATTTGGATTCCCAACTACCGCCCTGGGGGTCTGTGCAAACCTGCTCCAGTAAAAAAAACTTTGTGTCCATGTTCTTACAATTTTGGGAATGTTTATAAAAGGCATTAATTTCCTTCCCTTTGCTAACTTCATACATATGTTCGTAAACCCTCCTATTTAAATGCCTTTCTGTTTTCCCTACATAAAAACTTGAGCATTGCATGCACATACCCAAATAAACTACCCCCTTGGTTTTACAATTAAAATATTGGGAGGATTAAATGTTAAATTTCCTGGATGGAATATACAAGGAACCCTGATTGAACATATAAAAACATTGGTGATATGCTCCACATTTGTAAGTGCCTTTCTTCGTCCTGGCTTGTCCACTCAACTTTCCTACCCCTCTCTCCATACATTCCTTGAGATTCAAATCTCTCCTCCTAATAAAGTGAGGCTGAATGGGCAAAAAATCAGAAATTTCCTCATTTACCTTTAAGATGGGCCAGTATTTAGTGATAATCCTTTCTACTTCGGGTGAAGTCCCCAAAAAAGTGTGCACAAAGGCACCTCCCTGGGAAACAGTTTTTGAGGAACATTTGTCCAAATCATTAGTTCCACACCCTAATAAAAGGAACATTTTTTGTTCCTATTCTCAGTAACTTCCTTAACTATGTTTCCAATGAACTCCTCAGGGTAGCCCCTCTCCAAGAAAAGAATCTTAATCAAATCCACTTTTTTCAGAAATTCCTCCCTAGTACTTGTCATTCTTGAAGCCCTGATCAACTGGCCTTTCACTATTCCCCTTTTTTTGATAAAAGGGATGTCCACTGTGGAAATGTAAATAAGTATTTGAGAATGTCTTCTTCCTGAAAATTTTGGACTGAAAACAATTGTTCTCATAGTCTTTGTACAGTGTGACATCTAGGTAATCCAAACTATCTTCCCTCGTGTTCATAGTGAATTTCAAGAATTCAGTTGTTTCGTTAATGTAATTAAAATTTTTTTCTAATTTCTCCTTTGAACCCTTCCACAACAAACAAATGTCGTCTAAAAATCTAGTGTACTTGATAATGTGGTTTGTCCATTCTGTTTGTAGTATAAATTTTCTTTCCTAGTGATATAATACACAATTAGCATATAATGGGGCACATGATGCCCCCATAGCCACACCCTTTTTTGATGATAATATTCCCCGTTAAAATATAAGAAGTTATTCCTAAGGACAGTTTCAGTAAATTCAATTACTAAATTAGTAGTGTTGTTGTCCAAACCAGATTAAGTGGTAAGAATCTCAGAAAACCATTCCAAACCCTTCTCATGTGGAATGCTCGGGAACAGTTCAATAACATCAATAGTGACCATAAGCAGTTCCTTACTAAATAATTCTTTCTTTATTCCCTTTAAGAACTCCCATGAGTTCTTACAAATGTGCTGTATTGAAGCTATAAAACTTTTAACCTTCGAGTCAACAAAAATAGCCAAGGGTTCAGTAATACCCCCTTCGCCGGCCACTGTAGGTCTAAATTTGATGTTATCAATCCCTTTATGTGTCTTAGGGATACCAAAAATTGTAGGTATTTTTGGTTTGTCAACATATAAAAAATTGTTTAACTTTTCGTTTATGCTCCCTTGCATTAAATGGTCTAACAGGTAATATTTAATCTTGGCATAAGTTATGTTGATCTCGTTCCGGGAAACTGATTCATAGTGGTCTGTATCCTGCAAAATGTTATGCATATAAATGTCATAGTCAACAGTGTACATTAACACCACACCACCCCCCTTGTCCGGTTTCATTACCCTACATTTTTGTTCATTTAAGGACAATAAAACTTTTTTGTCAGTTTCAGAAAAATTATCACTCTTAACTGCCTTATAGTTGAGTTGCCTAACTTCCTTCTCAACCAATTCTTCAAATATTTTCAAAAATGGATGAATAGGAGGGTTGAAAGTACTAGCCCTTGATAAATCCCATTTAGGTTGTTCCTGACCTCTAAATAATATGTTGAAATTTTATTAAAGTAGAATTTCAGTATTACTGTGTGGAGATCGTTTGTGGATCCTATTCCTTGGGCACAGTGTTTATTGTTTTTTGTGTTTCTTTTGAACACCTCACACTTACACTTATATGTTACTGCATTTCTGCATAGGATTGTGGGGAGTCTACTTCACGATGTCGAAAGCCGACAATATCGAAGCTGATATTGTCAGCACCACAACATCGAAAGCGCAGAACATCGTGCAGGTAAACAGAAATCTCCGTAGAGGGAGATTTCCATTTACCTCAATGTAGTGCGGTCTCGGAGTTGGAATATTTAAGTAGGGGGGTGTGGGGGTGCAGGGGGGCTTGCTACACTAGTTAGTTTTTATTTTTGTTTGTTTTTTGTTTTTTAAGCGTTATTCAATGTTTTACTACATCGATCACTAGAGGTCGACCTTTAGTGATTCGATGTAGTAAGATTTCGATAACGTCATATAGACGCGATTGTGGGGGAGACACACCTGATGACTTTAAACATTTGCTATGACTGTACTGGTATTTCAGGTACTCTGTTGGCTTAGATTTTATTTTGCATTCTGACCTATCATGCAGACTGGAGGCATATCAGTAGAGTACAGATCTTAGGTTTTATTGACCTCCATTTCATTTTCAGACTTCTTACCCTTCACAACTAACATACAACTGCCAGACCTGCTGTAGTCTGTCTGTGTAGGTCTGAAGGGGGGGGGGCTATTAACTATTGCAATCAATTGGAGGCCTTAACCCAGCCTTTCTTTATAGTCATCTACACCTGTCCTGCTGGCTATGGCTGGTGGTGGGTATGTGTGTCTCACTGACATGCATGTGTGTGTCCTATGGACACACATTTTGGCCATCACATGTACTGCAGTGGGATTTGTCACCTTGTCTAGTACTGCCCAGTATATTGACACTGTGATGAATACATATTTTAACAAGAGGGAGGAGCATAGGGTGACATACAAGAGTGGAGGAAGATGCACACAGGTGGATTATATCTTATGTAGAAGGGCCAGTTTGAAGGAGATTGGAGACTGTAAAGTGGTGGCAGGGGAAAGTGAGTTAGGCAGCATAGGATGGTGGTTTGTAGGATGACATTGGTGATCAAGAAGAGGAGGATGAGTGTGAGGGCAGCACCAAGGATCAAATGGTGGAAATTGAAAAAGGGTAATTGTGAGGTGATGTTCAGTGAAGAGTTAAGACAGGCACTGGATGGCAGTGAAGAGTTACCAAATAGCTGGGTAACTACAGCAGAGCTAGTAAGAGAGATGGCTAGAAAGGTGCTTGGTGTGACATCTGGAAAGAGGAAGTAGGACAAGGAGACCTGGTGGTGGAATGAAGAAGTACAGGAGAGTATACAGAGAAAGAGGATGGCGAAGAAGAAGTGGGATTGTCAAAGAGATGAAGACAGTAGACAAGAGTATAAGGAGATGAGATGCATGGCAAAGAGAGAGGTGGTGAAGGCTAAGGATAAGGTGTATGAAGAGTTGTATAAAAGGTTGGACACTAAGGAGGGAGAAAAGGACCCGTACCAATTGGCTAGACAGAGGTAGTAAATATGTGCAGCAGGTAAGAGTGATAAAAGATAATGAGGGAAATGTACTCACAAGTGAGGAGAGTGTGTTGAGCAGATGGAAAGAGTACTTTGAGGGGTTGATGAATGAAGAGAATGAGAGGGAGAGAAGGTTGGATGATGTGCAGATAGTGAATCATGAAGTGCAGTGGATTAGCAAGGAGGAAGTAAGGATAGCTATGAAGAGGATGAAGAAAGGAAAGGCTGGTGGTCCAGATGACATACCTGTGGAAGCATGGAGGTGTTTAGGTGAAATAGCAGTAGAGTTTTTAACTAGATTGTTTAATGAAATCTTGGAAAGTGAGAGGATGCCTGAGGAATGGAGAAAAAGTGTTGTGGTACCGATTTTTAAGAATAAGGGTGATGTGCAGAGCTGTAGTAACTACAGAGGAATTAAACTGATCAGTCACAACATGAAGTTATGGGAAAGAGTAGTGGAAGCTAGGTTAAGAAAGGAGGTGATGATTAATGATTAGCAGTATGGTTTCATGCCAGGAAAGAGCACTACAGATGCAATGTTTGCTCTGAGAGTGTTGATGGAGAAGTACAGAGAAGGTCAGAAAGAGTTGCACTGTGTCTTTGTGGATTTAGAGAAAGCATATGACAGGGTGCCTAGAGAGGAGTTGTGGTATTGTATCAGGAAGTCATGAGTGTCAGAGAAGTATGTAAGAGTGGTACAGGATATGCACGAGGGTAGTGTGACAGTGGTGAGGTCTGCGGTGGGTGTGACGGATGTGTTTAAGGTGGAGGTGGGATTACATCAAGGATCAGCTCTGAGCCCTTTCTTATTTGCAATGGTGATGGACAGGTTGACAGACGAGATCAGGCAGGAGTCCCCGTGGATTATGATGTTTGCAGATAACATTGTGATCTGTAGTGAGAGTAGGGAACAGGTGGAGAAGACCCTGGAGAGGTGGAGATATGCTCTAGAGAGAAGAGGAATGAAAGTCAGCAGGACTAAGACAGAATATATGTGTGTGAATGAGAGGGAGGATAGAGGAATGGTGAGGATGCAGGGAGTAGAGGTGGCGAAGGTGGATGAGTTTAAGTACTTGGGATGAACAGTTCAGAGTAATGGTGAGTGTGGAAGAGAGGTGAAGAAGAGAGTACAGGCAGGATGGAGTGGGTGGAGAAGTGTGTCAGGAGTGATTTGTGACAGACGAGTACCAGTAAGAGTGAAAGGGAAGGTCTACAAGAGGGTAGTGAGACCAGCTATGTTATATGGGTTGGAGACAGTGGCATTGAAAAAAAGGCAGGAGTCAGAGCTTGACTTGGCAGAGTTGTGCACTGGGTGTGACGAGGATGGACAGGATTAGGAATAAGTATATTAGAGGGTCAGCCCAGGTTGGAAGGTTTGGAGACAAAGCCAGAGAGGCAAGATTATATTGGTTTGGACATGTGCTGAGGAGGGATGCAGAGTATATTGGGAAACAAATGCTAAGGATGAAGCTGCCAGGTAACAGGAAAAGAGTGAGGCCTAAGATAAGGTTTATGGATGTAGTGAGAGAGGACATGCAGGTGGTTGGTGTGACAGAGCATAATACAGAGTACAGGAAGAAATGGAAATCTGCTGTGGCGACCCCTAATGGGAGCAGCCAAAGGAAGAAGAAGATTTGTTATGGATTTCATGCTGCCCATATAGGTGTCCACTATCTGCTGCCATCCCATTCAGCCACCCGATTCCCTTGCATGCTCATGTCCATACCATAGATACAACTATCAGAACATACTACTCCATTCAGCAGTTGATAGGAAGAGTGACTTACCTTGTGGCTGTGCCAGTATTGAGGACGGTGCTGGAGGGATGACTATGTTGGATGCACATAGTACACTCCCTATACATGGTAAAGCACAGTATGTGTCATGTTTGGCATCCCTTTTACTGTATGTGTGAGTCAGAGAGAGGTGTCATTCCCTGGGTCCCTACCGTGTCAGTGTATGTGTTATGTGTTGCCTCTTTGTCAAGGCCTGGGCATATTGGGCATGCCTCCTTCTGCCTTCATGGGCAGGCTCAGGTAATTCCTCCTCTGAGTCCCTCTGTGCCTGTGATGGCCTTGGCAATGGTGGGGGGCTGTGTGGCCTTGTCCCGTGCTGTTCCTACTGCAGCTGTTTCTACAGGATCATATTATGTAGCATGGCACATGCTAAGAACATTTGTGTACATGTAGCTGGAGAGTACAGCAAGGCTCCACTGGATATGTCCAGGCAGTGGAACCCTGACTTGAGCATCCCAATCACATGCTCTGTTATGATTCTGGTTTGTGCATGTGCCTCACTATAGAGTTTTTGTTCAGGTGTGTATGCATTTCTGATGGGTGTCATCAGCCACAGCTCCAGTGCGTAGCCAGCATCCCCCACTAGGTGGCCGTATGGGATGTCCCCACTGGCCAATGACTGGTACAGCTGTGTCATATGCCGGATATGGGAGTCGTGATAGCTTCCAGGGCTGCCAGCACACACATTCAAGATAATGCCCTGGACATTGCACATGACCTGGCAGTTGATGTAGGGTGAAGCCCTTGTGGTTTATGTAGACCCTATCATGCTCTCGGTTGATGCTTTGATGTGTATGTGCGTGCAGTCTGTAGCACCCATTACCTCAGGGTATTCTGCTATTTGGTGGAAGAGATGTATATTGCTGGTCAACGCCTCACGGATGTTGAGAAAATATATGTGCACACCGGCATGTGCTGACATATCATCCAGGAACTGGTGGAGTACCCTGGATGCTGATGCCTGTGAGATCATCATGATATCCCCAGTTGCCCTTTGGATGGTACCTGTGGCTAGTATTCTTAAGCCTACACATACCTTGGTATCCACTGGGATGGGTTCCCCTCTGTTGGTTCTGTGTGTGAGGTGTGGCCGGCACAGCTCAGCAATTTGCTGCAGAATGTCCCTGTCCACCCTATAGTGCTCCACTATCTCCAGCTCATTTAGCCAGTGGTAGGTTACCCTGGGTCTGTACACTCTTCTCCTTCTCCTCACTGTGAGTTGGTTATCAGCATTCACATCCTCACCACTCTCAGTCTCTTGCACATATTGATGTATGAGAGCAACAGCAGCCCCTATCATTTGTTAGTTTTGTCAGGTAAAATTTCCCTGTCTGTGTACACCAGTGGTATAGAGTTTGTGGGAAAAAACAGACTGGAAGGTATTTGCATAGTTTATAGTAGTGTGCTAGGCTGTTCCATGTGTAATTGGCTGAGTCTGATACATTTCACCTGCCAGCTATGCTAGTTCTCCTTGACTGCCTTCCTACTGCTGTTTTCCCTTCCCATTGCCTTCCTGTTTAAGCCCTGAGGTGTGCTGCACATAGCCAGTGGTCAGATGTGAACAGAGCTGCTATTTCCTGTTTTTTTTTTTTTTTGCTTAAAACCCGGTGTGCGGTGTGCACACCCGTTTAGGCAATGTAAACACTGCTAGGCAGCTTCAGACACACACCCTTCCTTAGCTGTGTTTAGCTAAGGGCAAACACAGGCCACAGAGCTCCAATAAGCTTACAGCATGCATGACACACCCCCTTAGGAGGTCATCTACCTTTTAGACTTATACAATGGTGTTGCTGCACCTACACAGTTGGGTGCAAGCTAACACTGAGAGGAAATCTGTGATTCAGTATCAGTCCCCTCATTTGCATAAAACAGAATAGTTACGACACTCACACCAAGCCTTCCCCCTTAGCAACCACTATTCCCTGTTATAGTTGTCTTATGCATGCCATTGACTATTATGGCAAAATGTTGAGTTGGGTTTAAAAGCTTATTTCCAAGTTTTTTTCTTATTTTCGGGCCAATCCCGTTTGCGCACCACTGCCCTACTCTTAAACGGCCGAGATGGGCCCAAAAAAAATAAACTTATTATTTATAAAATTGCAACTATTTTTCATGCCAATGGCCATATATTTGGCCATTGGCATGCCTACTACATTGAATACATGCTTTCTTTTCAGCTGTCATGCCTCCATTTTGTAATTTGCAGAAATGTATTCGTTAGTAACTGAATAGATTTCTGCAGGTTACAGTATTCCTGCACAGACGCCTGCCTGCTTCCTGGATCACTAATTCACCTCATTTGCATGGATTTCAGCAGCAAATTAGGTAATTAGCATATAGCAGTGGTGTCCGTGCAGGAATAGTGTAGGAGCGCTTGTACACTTCCTGGGAGCTCATTCCTGGATCGCTCATCGGCCATATTGTGTGCAGCATCTCTTGCACTTTGCCTGCACTCTGTGCAGAGCTTGCTGAATCTGGGGATTATCTTCTACATTTCTTTCTGCTATGTTTTCTTTCTCTTCTACCCTTTCTCCTCTCTAGTATGGGACAATCAAACCAGAAGTGTCTGACCTCCTTAAATTACCAACACAATGGCTTACTGCAATACTTCCCACCCTGCCATATTGTCCACATCTTTTTTTAGGCTAGTCTTATACCAAATAATATCCATCACTCACAAAAGTAATATGCTTTTGGATGACCCCAACACCTAACAAAACCTATTTTCCCATTTAACAGCAAAGTATTTGCAATATGCTGAATTTTCCCTGTAATAACATGCATTGTGACCCACACTTTCCATCTGCAGTCCACACATTTCTATCATCACATATTTTTATGTACTTTACTACATATAGGTTCATAGGTTCATAGGTAGGTACTAGGCTATTGGCCCTCAGGCCTATATAAGCCTAGCCAAAGGTACCCTGGCTTTCGCCACCCAAGAAAATTATTTTCCTGTGCCACTGTTGAGCAGAGCCACAGAAGTGATCCCCAGGGTGAATTTCCTATCTCCCATCCAATCATCAAAATTTTTCTTGAAGAGTGCTAATGAGGAGCTTTGCTTGATATAGATAGGTAGTTTGTTCCAGAGTATGGGAAGTCTCTGGGACAGGAATCTATCTCTCCAGCATGTTCTGTTTATTGTGGTGACAAGGTTTAGGTCCCTAGAGCGTGTAATTCATAGGGATTGGGATTTCTTTAAGTGGAGCATGTCTAAAAGCTCACGATATGCAATGGAGTAAAGCTGCTGCAGTTTTTTGAGATGATCTGCATAGGGCATCTTTTTGAGGCTAGTAATCCTCTTTGTGAGGTATTTCTGTGGCCTTTCCAGTTGTTGTAGATGTCTTGTGAGGTACATACCAAAAGGGGCATTGTACTCCATAATAGGTCTAATGAGTGATGAGTAGAGGGGAACAATTACCTCTTTTTTCCTGGATGAGAAACCTTTTGTGATGAGGTGTGCCACGTAGAAGGATTTCCTGACTACTGTGGTGATGTGATTATCAAAGGAGAGACTACTGTTCACCTGTGTCCCAAGGTCTCTTATCACACTTTCAGTGTTAAGTAGACTACCACCTATGTGGTAGTTCATGGGTACTGAGTTTTTACCAAAAGGGATGACAATGCACTTTTTGGCATTGAGCTTGAGGCCATGGCTTTGAACCAGGCATCTGTCTCAGCGAGGCTCTTTTGTAGGATGTCCACATCTTTTGGAGTTTTGATTATGGCTCCTAGTTTGCAGTCATCTGTGAACTTCGTTAGCCAAAGACCTTCTGTGTTGGCCTGTACTTCAGAGAAATGGATACCAAACAGGAGAGGACCCAGGACTAAACCCTGTGGTACTCCACTTGTCATTGGTCTGAAGTTGGATTTGAAGTCTGCTACTTTTACAGTGTGGGTTCTGTCAGTGAGCCAGTTGGCAACCCATCTTGTGACATAGGGATTTATACCTAGTTTAGTAAGTTTATCTATGATTCCAGAGTAGGGGATGGTGTCAAAAGCCTTGGCAAGATCTAGATAGGCTGTGTGAACCACCTTACCCTCATCTATGGCTTTGCTGACTGCTTCAAAGAAGTCTATCAGGTTTAGGAGACATGTTCTGCCTTTTACAAACCCGAACTGGGTGGGGTCCTGAGTTTGGAGATTACCAATGTCATTTTTTATAAGTTCCATGATGATGCGTTCCATAACCTTGCAGACCAGGCTCGTTAGGCTAATGGGCAGTAGTTTCCAGGGTCTGTGGTGGCTCCCCCTTTGTGGAGTGGGATAACTGTCTCTGTGCACCATTCAGTGGGCACATAGCCTGAGGTGAGGCTATGATTGAACATGGTACTTAGGTGCGGTGCCAGTTTGCTCTGTAGTTCATGTAGAACACAGCCTGGGATTTCGTTATGTCCCATGGATGCTGTGTTCTTGGCTTTGGATAGTGTGTTTTTTACCTATGCAGCTGTGATTACAGGAACTTTGCATTCTTCTGGTATAGAGATGGGACCTTTAGGGGATGACAGGGGGGTAAAGTTAGCACTGAACCTATCTGCCAGGATGTTGGCAATATCAGTTGGTTCTGTATATTTAGTGCCATTGTGCTGTAACTCAGAGCAGGTCTGAGTGTTGCCATTGAGATTCTTGACATAGCTATAGAATGCTTTGTGGTTGTCTTTAGAGTCAGTGGTGATTTTGTTTTCATAACTAGCTTTGGAGGATTTTATGAGGGATCTCAGCTTCTTACTAAGGCTGACCAGGGAGTTTCTCCAATCATGGGATTTTACTCTTTTTTTGCAACAGTTTCTTTCTTCTGTTGTAGAGTTTGTTTATGGCAGGGAACCACCAGATTGGCTTCCTTTTTCTGGAGGATAGCATCTTGTTTCTGTTAGGGATTGCACGATCCATGCACTCATGTAAGTGCTTATAAAGTGCATTTGTGTAGGATTCAGCAGTCATACCTCTATTGTCTGTCAGCATGGTGTCGTGAAGTTTGCCACTTCTGTCTTAAGAAGCGTGAAGTTGGCTTTGGAGAAATTTTTTACTGTGGTTTCCCTAATGGGGGGTGGGGGAGGGATGTGGATGTCTAGGCTGATTAGCTTGTGGTCGGATCTAACCAACGAGGAATTGACCTCTGGTGTGGAGCACCGGTTGCCCATGTTGGTAATAACCAGGTCTAGGATATTGCTGCCCCTAGTGGGGGTGTGGATAAGTTGATCCATGGCATTGGAATTTATGAATTCCAGAAAACGTTGAGCACAAGGGTTGGTACATGAGTAGTTTTCCCAGTTAATGGTAGGGTAGTTGAAATCGCCCACTTTTACAGTGTTAGGTTGTACCCTAATATTTTCCAGTGTATTAAGAAATGAGGAGTGGGAATCCTGGGGCATAGTGGGGGATCTGTAGCAAGCTACAATTTGGATTGTGGTCTTACCCAGAGTTAGTTGCACTTGGATAATCTCTGATGCATTATGTTGAGCAACTAGCCTGGAGGTGTGGATATCCTTAATGAATATGGACACGCCTCCGCCTTTAGTGTTTCAGCCCAGGTTAGGTGGCCGAAAGGTGTGGTATGAATTATAGCCTGGTAATGCAGGGGTACTCTCTGGAGCCTTGAACCAGGTATCTGTCACTGCACAGATGTCAATGTTCTCCATTTTAAGGAGTGCCTCGAGAGAGTGCATTTTGAGGTTTAGACTTCTAGCATTGAGTAGCAATACCCTCAGATTCTTCTTGCCTGTACCTGTTAGGGTGGTGAATTTGTCATTTGAACCTTGCCTAAAAAAGGCACTATAGGGATCGCTAGAGCCTTAGCCAGTATCCATCATCCCAGGGGCGACAGGTGCAGGCCATCTCTGGCAAAGCATCGTGGCTTGTCGATCATGTCATCCTAGGCAGACAGATACTGGATCCCTTTAGATTGACACCAGAAGCTTAACCAATTGTTGAAGTCAATCATTTTGTCCTTGTACTGTGGTATCATTCTGGGTGATGGCAGGATGCTACTCAGGGCTAGGGTCATACCTGCCTGGGCTACAAGATCATACAGCTCCTCCATGTCCCTTTTCATGTAGTCCAAGGAGGTACATCTCAGGTCATTCACACCAATGTGGACAATGACAGAGTCATATTTGTACTTGTTGTGGAGTGACCTGAGTGCATGCGTTATGTGGTAGATCCTGGCACCCAACAGGCAGCTGACAGTAACTTTCTCCTTGTTTAGCCTGGTGAGTGGAACATCAGTGCGCCTGACTATAGAGTCACCTATGACTAGAGTGTTGGGTACGTTGTTATGCCTTACTGGCTGTGGTTGAGTGGCACACTCAGTTTGTGGGCTCTGTGTCATTTGGGTTGTGTTGGGGGGTGGCGGTTGCTTGTGTTTTAGCTTTGGAGGTCCCTGTTGCTTGGGCAGGTTTTTACTGAGAGCCTCCGCGAATGTAGGTGTGTGTTTTGTGTTTCTATGTGAATAAAGTTTCTATAGGAATAAAGAAAACTTTTAACACATAATTCATCTATTTCTGAAGTCCTGTTGTACAGCTGGCTTTCTTTACAGTTGCAGTCTCAAATTTTGCAATAAAAAATATCCCATGGTGCCATTCCTTTTGTCATATTCATCAAAAAAACATTCTAGCACAGCAAATCTTTCAAGTGTCCCTTCACACAAATTTGTAACCTCTAAAGGTATGGCTGCCCTTATGTCATTAACAATAAATCCTAATGGTAAGATAATCCTGTCCATAATTTCATATCTGTTAATAACATCATTCATTTTACTCATTACTGGTACCACTGGGTGCCTTCTCATTCTCAGCGAAGCACCTGTAAAGTTTTGACTGTTTTCATTCACTATTTATTTTCCTGGTTTTACTTGTCTTGCTGCATCTGCATAAGTATGACTATTATTACTAAACAAAATGCCTTGTTCCAGGGATAAACCCTGAGAACTGGCTACTCCACTGGTCATGAGTAACACTGACTGCTCTTCTTCAACTCCTGCTAGGCCATTCTCTGACCCCTCAGTCACTTCTTCCTGTAGAACTGAAGCTACCATGTCACTCAACGCAGCTTCCTCTCTTTAAGGCTGTTCATCCTGATCAAACATTTTTGCTATCAGTGTTGCTAAACCTCCATCCTGTACTTCTGTTACAATCACCTCTTCGTTCTTTTTTTCTGTCACAAACATATTTGCTGCTTCATTAAGTCAACCTGCTTTACTTTCTTCCATCGTAGATTACAAGAACTGTCCTCCTGTGACTCCTAAGAGCTCCAGAGGGTAGTGCAAGTTCCTCAGTGCCCCAGGCAAATTTGCATGTTCAGGATAAATACATCCTTATGTCTGTCCTAAAAAAACACTGTCCTAGTAGAACTAACCCTGTCAATAGTCGATAAATAACATCATAAATGTTGATCGGTAAAATGGTCAGTCTTGATGGATTTGTATGCCACATCTTAATTTGGTTGAATGTGGGTTGTTTAAGGTGTGAGAGTGTTAAGTACAAATGTCTGCAGGTTAGACCTGTGTTGGTATAAAGGCTATGATAGGGAGATGATATTAGTTTAGAATGTGTGTTTGTATGTGAGTGTTACTGGCTATGGTCAGAGTTAGGCCAAGGTAAGGAGGTATATTTAGTGTAGTCTACATGTGGTATTTGTCCAAGCCTATGTGATGTAGCGGTAGTGTTAGAGAAAGGGCTTTGGTAATGTAAGGTAATAATTTAGGGTTATGGGCAGGAGCCAGGTTAGGATTAGGGTGAGCTCAAATTAGTAAGGTGGTGCATGGGGTAAAGTTGTTCCTCCTGACAATTGTCTGCATAGCTTTGCACCGTACTGAGATCAGCACTTATTATCTGCCTCCATAAAGGTGGTCACTTCAGTGATGTATTAATATCCCTGTATCTAAGCTGTTCAATAAGTGTGTTTTATTAACACCTTTATTGAATTATCGCTTAAGACATAGGCAAACATACATTTATACAAAAGGAAATAAACTATATTAACATATTCCCAGATGCAAACATTATACATCATATATATTCTTTTGTATAATTATCATCAATCCAACATAATATAAATTGATCAATTCATGCCTTCCTTTAAACCTCACTCCTCCTCCAGAGCATTATTTTGCATATATTGTTCCCACTATTCCCATTTTTTTCTATGTAATTTGATCCTACCTCTTTCTAAAGATTCTACTTCCAGTTCTTCTATCTATGCTACAATATTCTTCTTCTTCTTTCGGCTTTTCCCTGTTAGGGGTCGCCACAGCGGATCACCCATCCGCTCATGATTGGTAGTGGAGTTTTACGGTGCCAAGGTGCCAGCCTGGTGCCCAACCTTCCACAGAAGGCACACACATGCACACACTCACACCTAGGGCCAATTTGGAGTGTCCAATCCACCTACAGCATGTCTTTGGGATGTGGGAGGAAACCCACGCGACCACAGGGAGGACATGCAGACTCCACACAGAAGGCACCCCAGCATCTATGCTACAACATTCAATACTTCAAATACAGTTGGTTTAAACTTTGATTTCCATTTTCTAGTAGTTTTTTTTTGGTAGTCACCAGAATTAAACTTAACATGGCCTTACGATGTTTAGGAATTTCAGATTCTATATCCCAGCTCAAAAAATCATTTCCTTAGTTACACCCATTTGCTCAACCAATATTGCTGACAGAGTACACTGTAGGGACTTTTTAATGTCTGCCAAATCAATACACCCCCAAAACATATGTTCCGAATTACCTCTTTTTTCCCCATCACACCCTCCAACATTTGCCATCTACCTCAGAAAAACATTCTTAGGTGTCTGCTTGGGTTATAAAACTACCTGTGCAAACACTTCCAAGCAGAAATGTAAAATCTTCCAGAATTTGTTGCATATCTGGGAGCAATATATATGCCCTCCCATTGCTTCATTGTGAATTGCTCTGCTCAGGAAGGGTGTTTGTCTCTAATTGCTGTTTAATGACAAAAAAACTACTCATGTAAACATGTTGTTTTAGGCCAAACCAAGGGATATGCTCAGATGGGCATTTGCTAAATCGGGTTATTGTTATCAGTATTGCATTTCGTAATTTATTAAAGCTGTTTGCCACCATCCACTACAACCTTCTGATGAATTAGCCTTAACACTTTTAGAAGTTCCCAAGCAGGACACAATCTACAAGATGGAAGCATTCTGTATTTCCACTTCATGTTGCCCCCCCCCCCCGCGGCACTTGTCAGGACTCATTTTTTTACCCTTACTTTTCACTGTTTATGTCAGCCATGCAAAGGAAAGTCATGGTGAACCACATTAGTTCAGTATGCTGATGACTGAGCCTTGAATTGCTTTGGAAGTTGTAAGGCAAATGACTGATGTTTCCTAGAAACCTATTTGAATGAGATCCAAGACTGGCTATGCTCTCCAGGTCTCTATTTAAATACTTGTAATATAAACTGCTTACATTCCAGTTCAGCGGATACTCTGCTAAGATTGACACAGCTATCAAGATAAGGTCATCTGATGAGAATGTCATTACTTTTGTAGACACTATCCTGGCCTTAGGTCATCATTGATAAGGAATTAAAATCAGAACATCACATCAAGTCTACAGTCTGGAAAACTCACCAGCAGTTGAAGAATATTTTATTGTGGCAAGCCTTTCCTAACATACTATGTGGTTACCATTGCTGTACCATTTTTGTTATCCAACCTGTTATACTTGTTCTGTAATTTCCCAATGTGCATTTTAGTGTTGCTGACAAACTGCAACAGGCTTACAATAAAATAGCCTCCTTTGCTGTTGTCTCCTTCTTATAGTCCATCATTGTGAGCTATTATACTCAATAATAGCTTGAATCCCAGCACTACCTTATCATGACAGAGCTAAACCTCAAACACAGAGTTCTCTGCTTTCCAAACTATCCCACCGTAAGCAAAATCCTAGATTTGCGCAATCCTCCCAAGTCTTTATTATCTTTAATCTTCATCTTTGCCAGTGTGACAGCTAACAGAAACTGATATGCAACAAACACTTCCTGACATAAGGCAACCAGCTAGTGGAACTGCTTTCAAATTAGCAATTAAATCTTTTTTTTGCTTTGATCTGGAAATTCCCCCGTAGCATTACACAATACAGGAGTAATCAACCCACCTCTCCTTTACTGTATCATTACACTTTTTTATGCAGTCATTCTGCATATATTTTACCTTTCAATCTTGTTGTATTTCTCTCCTTCATATAACATGCATTCCAACCTTTGCAGGCCCACTCCCATCTCTTCCTCCATTCTTCCTTCCCTGACTCCCATCCTCCTGCAGTTGACATGATACATCTTCTTTTGGCTATATCCTCTTATATATATATAAAACATATATATATGTGTGTGTGTGTGTGTGTGTGTGTGTGTATATATATATATATATATATATATATATATATATATATATATATATATGTGTGTATGTATGGTTTACTATCAAATGGGCGATCGGACTCTGTGCGATTCACATTAGTCGAAATCGACCCATTTAGTTTAATCAAAAGAAGTAATGCAAAAATGTAGAAACGTACATCAGGAAAGGCAATACAGCATTCGCTGTTGTGACTTTCTACATTTTCATGCAGATCGCACTATAGTGTGAATCAGGAAACCCTTTCTCTCACTATAGTGCGATCTCGGAGTTTGTATATCTAAGTAGCAGGGGGTGTTAAACTTTCTGTTCTGTTGACCGGAAGTGTAGTATTTTCGGTAAAGTCGACATTTCTGAGATATCGACTTTACCAAAATAATTCATTTTACATTTATTTGGTTTGTTCTTCTGATTTCCAATATTATGGTTCAAAAATCTGAATACTCGCACAATGTCAGTGCAAGGATATGATAGTAAACCTTAACATATATATATATATATATATATATATATATATATATATATATATATATATATATATATATATATATATATATATATATATGTATTATATATATATATATATATATATATATATATATATATATATATAGCCGCGGTGGTGCAGCGGTAGCATTGTTGCCTCACAGCAAGAGGTTCTCCTGTTCGATTCTCAGCTGGAGTTCCTTCTGTGTGGAGTCTGCATGTCCAGGTTGGGCCTCACAGCAAGAGGTTCTCCTGTTCGATTCTCAGCTGGAGTTCCTTCTGTGTGGAGTCTGCATTTCCAGGTTGGGCGTCGGGCTGGCAACTCGGCACCCTAAAAAAAAAATTTACTGCCAATCATTAGCAATTCAGAGTTCCACTGTGGCGACCCCTAACCGGGAAAAGCCGAAAAGACAAACAATAGATATATATATATAAATGGGTCTACTTCAGTTGACCTAACTTCCGATTGCCTGACACCCATTTGACTGAGGCCAAAAGACGTAAACTTCACTTCACCTAAATTTAATTTGACGTAAAACTCATTTCACTGACAATGAGTACTGGCAGTCTGTAGAGCTCTGTAAGTCAAGTAAAAGTTATATGCCCTGTTCCCCACTGTAGTGCGACCCTGGAGTTAGAATATATAGTTAGGGGGGTGGGGACGTAGCCCCCCACCTAGTTTGATTTTTATATTGTCTGTTTTCATTTTATAGTGTTCATTGAAACAAAACTATATGGGGGATACACCCCCACAACCCCTAACTATATATTCTAACTACAGGGTTACACTAAAGTGGGGAACAGGGCATATACCTTTTACTTGCCTTACAGTGCTCTACAGACTCCCAGTACTCATTGTCAGTGAAATGAGTTTTTGGTTAAGTGAAATTTAGGTGAAGTGAGGTTTAGGTCATTTGGGCTCAGTCAAATGAATTTCAGTCAATCGGAAGTTAGGTCAAATAATGTAGACCCATAAATAAATATATATATATATATATATATATATATATATATATATATATATATATATATATATATAGATTGATAGATTGATATATAGATAGATATAGATAAATATAGATAGATATGCATGCAAGGGTTTACTTCAGGAGACCGAATTTACACTTACCCGAATTGCAGATTCCGCAGATGGCAACAATGAACTTTCAATAAACTAAACATGAAGATTACCTTTTTTTTTTTTTTTTTTTAGAGGGAACAGAGATACTTGGCCAACATGGGGAAATTTGCTCTTTTCCCCACTGTAGTGCAGTCCCAGAGTTGGCATATTTAGTTAGAGTAGCGTGTGGGGGGGCAACCCACCAACTGGGGGTGTTTGGGCATAGTCCCCCATCTGGGTGGGTCTGACATATTTCGGTGTGTTAATTTGTTAAATGTTGGCAATTTTCTTCTTTCTCTGTAAAACACTTCAATAATGAGGTTGTTCAGTTTACTGCAATATCGGTCCTGTCGTCTCGATAATCTGCAGTTCGGGTAAGTGTAAATTCGGTCTACCGAAGTATACCCAAATATATATATGTATGTATATATATACACACACACACACACACACACACACACACACACACACACACACACACACACACACACACACACACACACATACAGACCCCCCCCACACACACACACACACACAAACATATAGACATAGATATATATACATATAGATATTCTTTATTTTTATTTGTCATTTGAGAGTGGGAAGAAAAAACAACCTCAAGGTTATGCTACTAAATGCTAGGTGTCTAAACCAGAAACTGCACTCACTGGAAGTAGTCCCTCACCTTGGAAGATGTTGACATTTGTGCAGTCACTGAGACCTGGCTCAAGGCTGTGGAGACCACCCTATATCAGGTTAGATGTCCTTCGACAAGTTCAGACCACAATCTGAAGGCATGAGAAGTAAAGGAGGTGGTGCATCAATATCCATTAACGATAAATACACCTCTAGATTGGTCCATTAACGATAAATACACCTCCTGATTGGTTAAACAGCATGACTCCCTTAAGTTACTTCAGGTGCAATTGACTGTAGGTAAGACCCCTCTTCAGTTTATTGCTAGTTACAGGGCCTCCTCCATGAATCAGGACATCCACAGTCAATCATGATACAATCAAACACCCTGGTTTTGAGGGACTATAATTACCCATCCATTGACTGGGTAAATTATACGTGTTCTAACTCACTTGCCCAAAGGTTCCTGGGCTTCGTTAACTCTGACTAGCTGGTTGACACACCCACAAGGGTCTCAGACATCCTAGATCTGGTGATCACCAGCATGGGGACCTCTGCACTACCCCCAGTGTGTGGCCATCCCTGGTGAGATCTGACAACAAATCGGTCTCACCAGAAGTAACTATTAACACAATACCCCCTTAAAAACAACTAAACTAAAAAACTTCTCCAAGGCCAATTACAACCTCTTACATGACAGCATAAATAGCTTCATAGCTCCCTTCTCCCACTGATGGAACAGGCACCTATGCTGAGGTATACACCAATGCTTTAATTGAGCACTTGTACAATTGTATTGACTCTACTGTACCTGATAGAACCAAAGCAAGACCTACAAGGAAAAACAAATCTGCCTGGTGGACAACTGCCATTAATAGGCTATACAATAGGAGAAATAAATTGCTGTCTAAAAGTAGGAAGGAACAGTGTCAAAACTTGAAACACTCCCTCCTCAACTTAAGCAAGCAAATAAGACTCCTAGTGAAGTCCTCCATAGCTAACTATGAATCCAAATTAACTTCCCTAACTAAGGATAACTACAAGGCATTCTTTAGTTACATCCATAACCTCAGAGGTAAAGCCCAGTTTTTTGCTGAACTTGTAGTTAGTGGTACTACATGTACAGAAACTGTGGATATAGCAAACCTGCTGGCTGACAGGCTCAGTGAAAACTTCACTTCCCTGTCCCCGGCACATATGCCCCTAATCATCCTTAATACCTGTCCTCCACTTGGTATCTCCAAGGAACAGCTCTTAAACACCCTCTCCAAGAACAGAAGCACAGTCTCTGTGGGACTAGATAACATCCTGGGCTGTGTTCTACATGTGTTAAAACAGGAATTAGCATCACCATTGGGCATGGTTTTCAATAACAGATTCCAGTGGAATGGAAAACAGCTACCATCTGGCTTTGTTGAACAGCTAGATGAATGTAGCCCATAGTACTGAAGCCCTAAATATGACCCAGATGACTCAGGTTCAATTTGTGGCCTGGGCTCAGGAGGAGATAATGTTGGGGAAAAAATATTATAAGACAGTGTCTGCTCAGAGTTTTTGGGAGGATAGGTTATGGGCAAAGGATAGTGGTGCACCTATGGTTGAGACTTCTGTTGGACACCTGAGTTAGTGACAGTTACAGCATCTTGAATGCAAATTTGGTGGGCATTAGGATTTGTATCATAGTGTAGATAGGGTGGCTCTTCTGTAATACAGCCAAGATGCACTCTTCATGATACTGGTGCAGTCCAACTTATGTCACATCATCCAGCATGTTAAGGGATATTAGGGTTCAACAAGAAAGACCCATGGCACTATAAATGATGCTGCACCCATATAACTATCATCCTTTCTCTGCTCTCTCATAGCTACTAAGATGTGTTCATTGTACTCAGACAGTGGGTCTGGCAGACTTCCAATCAAAATCGGTTGCACTGGATTTAGCAGGCACAGATCTGGGAGAAAACTAAATAAACCCTAAAATAGCCCAACTGCTGCAGCTGATTCTGTACACCAGCCCTAGAACAAGCCACTCACCACTCTTCTGTATCTCAACAGGACCAGTCTCTCTTACCCTCCCTCCACACTTCTCTAAGTCTTTCACTTAATTTTCCTATACAGCAACATTGTAATCCTTCTCTAATATCATGTTAATATATGCCACTTCCCTTATCTCAGCCCCTGTATTCCACAAAGCACTAATATGGAAAAGTTATGTATTGCCTGGTTAACATACAAAAAAACAAACAAAAAAAAAATATTACTTAGGTCAGCTGTAGTTCATAATACATTTTTTTCAGCCAGTTTAGGTCTAAATCATTTAATTGCAAATGATCTTCACACCCAAATTTATCTCAGTATAGGCCACAACTGTAGTAAACAATACAAAGACAAGCATTTGAATTTGCACCTACCATCACCACCAGTTACAACACAAAAAGGCAGTCAGCACGGTGGGGGGGGGAGTGGCATTCGCAGTTGGATTTCTCTGAGGGTATTAAATGTCGTTAGTAACCCGCATCCATCTTGTTATTCAATCCCTTCTACTAAATATATAGAAAGGATGAAAGAAATGGAATATAGAAAGTCAAAAAGATGCAAATGGGTAGAAGGCTGCCAAAAATAATGCACGCAGTAATCAATATTAATGGAAATTACTTTGATATAACAGGTGAATATATGATATATTACTGTGAAGCTAAATTAGTGACAGATAAAGTATTGTAAAAACACAGGGCAATAAGGGATTGGATGATAAAAAATCAAATGCCCCCATGTCAGTATCGAGTTGCGAAAACTAGAAAGCAATTAAGAAAAGTGTCACTATTAAAAGAGTACAGAAGAAGGAATAGATGAATAATAAATACTTCAAAGGAGAGAGATGAGTGCAGTATAGGAACAGACTACAATCTATTGTACACTATTGCGAGTGATAAAGTAAGACATCACCACCCAAAAAGTATCATACATAATTGGCAAACTAAGCAAAACAGCAACAAAAAAGTAAAACAATACATCAACAGACTTTAGAGAAATGTGTATGAAGACCCTGTGTAACACAACAAAGATGCTGAATGGATAAAATAAGTACCATAAACAGTAAGGAGTAGAAATGCATTGGATAAGAAATGTTATGAAGTAATGGCCAGAGAAATTGAAAGAGCATTAAGAGAAGCTCCTAAATGGAAAGCAACAGCCATGCACGCAGTTCCCAATCTGTGGATAAATGTATGGTCATTGTTGTGTGTTGATTTAGCCCTGTGGATAATCTACTTACATGTACACATGGGGAGACACCAAACTAGTTAACAATAAGAGAAATTATGCTACTCCTTAAAAGTGAACTTACAAGCCACCATAAAAACAATATGACAATAACCTGCCTTTCAAGAATGTAATAATCATATACTGGAACTGATGCTAACAGAGTTTCTAGTGATTTAGAAGAAAAATCATTTATGGCCATAGAGCGCAAATGTGACACAAAACAATGATATGAAACCAAGGATCATTTGCTATATGAAGTCATACTGAAGAATTCTAAGAAGGGGAAGAATATAGCACAAATAGATTACAAAAATGCATGCACTCGAGGCACTCCTCAGTATGGAGAACATCAATATCTGTGCAGTAACAGAAACCTGGTTTAAGGCTCCAGAGAGCACCGCAGCACTACCAGGCTATAACTCATACCATACTTTTCGGCCACAGAACCTGGACCGAAACACAAAAGGTGGGGTGTATCCATATTCATCAAGGATACCCACACCTCCGGGTTAGTGGCGCAGCATGATGCCTCAGAGATCATTCTTGTGCAACTAACAATGGGCAAAACTGCAATTCAAATTGTAGCTTGCTACAGATCACCCACCATGACCCAGAACCCCCCATTCCATGTTTCTGGAGACACTGGAAAATATGAAGGTCCTACCAAATGCCCTAATATTGGTTGATTTCAATTACCCAAACATTAATTGGGAGAACTACTGAAGTACTAACTCTCTCGCCCAACGCTTCCTAGAATTTATAAACTCGAATGCCCTGGATCAACTGGTCAACACCCCCATCAGAGGTGACAACATATTGGACCTGGTTATCACCAACATGGTGACCAGTGTTCCACACCGGAGGTCAACCCCTCGCTGGTTAGATCAGACCATAGACTAATCACTCTGGATATCCACATTCCACCCCCACCCCCAATCAAGGAAACCACAGTGAAAAACTTTTCAAAAGCAAACTTCATGTTACTTAAGACCGATGTGGAAAGGTTCACAGCCCCCATGCTAAAGGACAATGCTGTCCAGGCTGCTGAATCCCTTACAAAGGCACACTATGAGCACCTGCAAGAATGCATGGATTGTGCTATCCCAAGCAAAACCAAGACTCACTCCTCCAAGAAAAGGAAATCAGTCTGGTGGACCCCTGCCATAAACAAGCTACACAATAGAAGGAGGAAACTAGTACAGAAAAGAGTAAAATCCCAAGAAGGAAAGACATCCCTGATCAGTATCAGCAAGAAACTATGATCCCTCATAAAATCATCCAAGGCTAGCTTCAAAAAAAATTGCCAAGGACTCCAAAGATAACCACAAAGCATTCTTTAGCTATGTCAAGAACCTAAGTGGAAACTCTCAGATCTGCTCTGAGTTAGTGCAGAATGGCACAAAATACACTGAACCGACTGATATTTCCAACATTCTTGCTGGCAGGTTTAGTACAAACTTCACCACCCCTCTCACCCCCTAAAGGGCCCATAACCATACCAGAAAAATGTAGAGCACCGGCAATCACTGACACACAGGTTAAAACAGCCCTATCCAAAGCCAACAACACAGCTTCAATGGGACCGGACGGTGTCCCAGGCTGTGTCTTACACGAGTTCCAAAATGAACTAACCCCTCACCTAAACACACTGTTCAAACTCAGCCTCTCTACAGGCTACGTACCCATAGAGTGGCACACAGCAACAGTTATCCCGCTCCACAAAGGTGGAGCCACAACAGACCCTGGGAACTATTGCCCTATAAGCCTGACTAGCCTGGTCTGCAAGGCTATGGCATGCATCATCATGGAACTCATTAACAGAGACATTGGGAACATCCAAACATTGGACCCTACCCAGTTTGGCTTTGTTAAGGGTAGATCATGCCTCCTAAACCTGGTGGACTTCTTTGAGACAGTTAACAAGGCTTTAGACGAGGAAAAGGAGGTCCACACAGCTGCCTAGACCTCACAAAGGCTCTTGACACCATTCCCCATTCTGGTTCATAGGTAGGTACTAGGCTATCTGCCCAAGGGCATTTATAAGCCTAGCCAGAGTGTGTCATCTTTCGCCGCCCCATTGATTAATTAACTGAGCCACTGTCAAGAAGAGCCAATGAAGTGATCCCAGGGGTGTATTTTCTGTTACCCATCTACTTGTCAAGGTTTCTCTTGAAGAGTGTTAGTGAGGGACTCTGCCTAATGTAGTTAGGAATTTTGTTCCACAGCATGGGGAGTCTCTGTGACAGGAATCTATCCCTCCAGCATGTTCTATTTATTCTTGTGGTGAGGTTTGGCTCACTAGAGCGAGTGGCTCGCAGTGACTTGGATTTCTTTAGGTGGAGCATGTCCATCAGTTCTGAGTTGGACATGGCTTTGTAAGTCAGGCAGAGATCACCTTTGAGTAAGCGATATGCGACTGAGTACAGCTGGAGTTTTTCCAGTCGGGCTGCATAGGACATATGTTTGAGGCCAGTAATCCTCTTGGTGAGGTACTTTTGTGATCTTTCCAGCTGTTTGAAGTCTCTTGTGAGGTACATCCCATATGGGGCATTGTACTCTATGATGGGTCTGATGAGTGACAACTAGAGGGGCACTATCATCTCTTTATTTCTAGATATGAACCCTTTAGTAATTAGATGGGCTACATAGAAGGATTGCCTTACTACTTTGTCAATATGATTGTCAAAGGAGAGATTACTATCTACCTGGGTCCCCAGCTCTCTTATTACCTCTTCTGTATTAAGGGGGCTGACACCTATGTGGTAATTCATGGGTGTTTGTTTTTCCCAAATGGGATGACTATGTATTTTTTGGCATTTAGCTTGAGACCATGACTTTAAAACCAGGTGTCCGTCTCAGTAAGGCCCTTTTGGAGAATGTCCGTGTCAGCCGGAGAGTCAGTTATAGCTCCCAGATTGCAGTCATTGGCGAACTTTGTTAGCCATAGTCCTTCTGTGTTTGCCTGTACTTCTGAGAAGTATATGCCGAACAGTAGGGAATCCCAGGACCAAGCCTTGTGGGACACCACTTGTGACTGGTTTGGAGTCGGACTTGTAGCCCGCTATTCTTACCGTGTGAGTTCTGTCTATAAGCCAGTTGGCAACCCATCTCATGACATAGGGGTTTATGTTCAGGCTGGTGAGTATTTCTATAATTCCTGAGTGGGGAATGGTGTCAAGAGCTTGGCGAGGTCAAGGTAGGCTGTGTGAACTACCTTACCCTCATCTATGGCCTTGGTGACTGTCTCGAAGAAGTTAGCCAGGTTTAGGAGGCATGATCTGTCCTTAACAAAGCCAAACTGGGTTGGGTCAAGTGTTTGGAGGTTTCCAATTTCTTTGTTAATGAGTTCCATGATGATGCGCTCCATAGCCTTGCAGACCAGGCTAGTCAGGCTTATGGAGAGATAGTTACCAGGGTCAGTTGTGGCCCCTCCTTTGTGGAGCAGAATAACCATTGCTGTGTGCCATTCTATGGGCACATAGCCTGTGGAGAGGCTGAGATTGAACAGTGTGTTTAGGTGGGGGGTTAGTTCATTCTGTAGTTCATGCAAGACGCAGCCTGGAATACCATCTGGTCCCACTGACGCTGTGCTTTTGGCTTTTGAAAGGGCTGTTTTCACCTGTGTGTCTGGGATTTCCAGGACACTACACTTTTCCGGTATTGTTGTGGGCCCTTTTGGGGGTGAGAGGAGAGTGAAGTTTGCACTGAATCTATCTTCCAGGATGTTGGCAATATCAACGGGTTCAGTATATATTTGCGCTATTTTGCACTGGCTCAGAGCATATCTGCGAGTTGCCACTTAGATTCTTGACATAACTAAAGAAGGTTTTGTGGTTATCTTTTTAATCCTTGGTTATTTTTATTTCAAAGTTAGCCTTGGAGGATTTTATGAGGGACCTTAGTTTCTTACTGATACTGATCAGGGATCTCTTTCCTTCTTGGGATTTGCTTTTTTTCTGAACTAGTTTCCTCCTTCTATTGTATAGCCTGTTTATGGCAGGGGTCCACCAGACTGGTTTCCTTCTCTTAGGGGAGTGAGTCTTGGTTTTGCTAGGGATGGCATGATCGATGCATCCTTGTAGGTGCTCATAGAGTGCATTTGTAAAGGTTCCTGCATCTTGGACACTGTTATCCTTTAGCATGGGGGCTGTGAAACTTACCACCTCTGTCTTACATAAGGTGAAGTTTGTTATAGAAAAGTTTTTCACTGTTGTTTCCTTGGTTGGAGATGGTGGTGTGGTGTGGACATCCAGAGTGATTAGTTTATGGTCTGATCTAACCAGTGATGGGTTGGTATTATAGACAAGCTCACCAGCCTAAACATAAACCCCTACATCACAAGATGGGTTGCCAATTGGCTCACGGATGGAACCCACACGGTGAATGTTGCATGCTCTAGGTCCAAATCTAAACCGGTTACAAGTGGCGTCCCCCAGGGCACAGTCCTGGGACCCCTCCTGTTCAGTATGTACTTCTCAGAGGTACAGGCAAGCACAGGAGGATTATGGCTGACCAAGTTCGCAGATGATTGCAAACTGGGGGCCATAATTGACTCTCCAGCTGATACAGACATCCGCCAGAAGGGTCTCACTGAGGCAGATACCTTGTGTCAAAATCATGGCCTCAAGCTAAATACCAAAAAGTGCATAGTCATCCCCTTTGGAAAAAACAAAGTACCTGTGAACTGCCACATACGTGGTAGTCCCCTAAATACAGAAAAGGAAATAAGGAATCTGGGGACCCAAATAGATAGTAATCTCTCCTTTGATAATCATATTGCCAAGGTGGTTAGAAAATCCTTCTATGTAGCCCACCTAATCACAAAATGGTTCGCATCTAGAACAAAAGAGGTTATTGTGCCCCTCTGCTCATTACTCATCAGACCCATCATAGAGCACAATGCCCCATTAGGGATGTACTGTACAAGACACCTGCAACAGCTGGAAAGACCACAGATGTACCTCACCAAGAGGATTACTGGCCTCAAACAGATGCCCTATGCAGCCCGACTGAAGAAACTCCAGCTGTACTCTGTTGCATACCGCTTTCTCAGAGGTGATATCTACCTGACATACATGGCCATGTCCAACCCAGAATTGATGGACATGCTTAACCTAAAAAAAAAAAAAATCCTCGAGAGCCACACGCTCTAGGGATCTAAACCTCACCACAATGATAAATAGGACATGCTGGAGGGATAGATTCCTGTCCCAGAGACTCCTTATGCTTTGGAACAGGATTCCAATCTAAATTATGCAGAGCCCCTCACTAACACTCTTCAAGAGAAACCTTGACGAGTGGATGGGAAACAGAAAATTTACCCCGGGGATCACTGCAGTGGCTCTGCTGGACAGAGGCACAGGGAACCAATGGCTCTGCTGGACAGAGGCACAGGGAAGTAATCTAAGGGGGTGGCAAAAGCTAACACATTCTGGCTAGGCTTATAGATGCCCTTGGGCAGATAGCCTAGTACTTACCTATGAACCTAAAAGTCATTTGGCAGGTTCACACATGCACGGATAAAAAGTGGTCATAGATGGCTTAGACACACCATACATCAATTACATTACAGTGAGAATGCAACTCTAGCAAACCACTTTGCAGCAAAGCCAAGGAAAAGGACTAATTACTATCCAAAGGGAGATAAAGCAAAAGGAGGATACTCCATTAGGAGTGAGTCAAAACCTAAGCTCTTTTGTCATAACCTGAACCCATAGAGTTGTTGATGTAACAGAGTAGATCCTGCTTGCAATTTGGCTCCCAGACAACAACAAAAGTGATGAAAGACTTCTCATCTTCTTTGTGAGGTTGACTGTAAGCTATATAGTTCACGAGAGGAGGAGCTGAAAGATCAAATGGAAGTGGTCCCACCTATATCAAGTGATAAAAGAATGTCATTTGTTCCTGATATATGTGCAAAAGCAAGATTTACAGAAGCAAAACCGGAGCAGCAGGTATACACCAGACTGGGACAGGAATGTGACTTAAAGGAACTTAAGCAGCTGACAGATTTGTGAAATGTATATATTTGTGAATTGATGAACAACTGAGAGTAAAACAAGAAGAAACATGAAACAAACTGAGCAAGGAATAATGCAGAAGACAAAAATATTAGAACTGAAAGCAGCACTGACATTAAGGAACAAAATGCAATCTACAAACCAATTACTCTTTCCTGTTGTATCTTACAGTGTTGGGGAGATTGAACAAAAAACATATCAGAGCAGATGGTCAGGAAAACAGGGAAGTGCATTAAGCAGATCTAAATGTAGTGATAATGTTAAAGGATGAAGAGAACAACTGTAAGATGTCCACCCAGCATAGTTTACTAGAAGCACATTGGTGTCAAGCATGAATGGAAGATAAACCCGAATTAGACAAAAAAATCATGGAGTTACTGAATGTGACCAAAGAAGAAAAAGAACGACCATGAAGAGAAAGATGATACGAGAAGGTTAAAAATGTGAGTAAGGCTTAAATGCAGTACCAAGTAATGAAAATTCAGGTAAACACCACAAGTTGATCTTAATCTGATGCAGAAATGTCAAGAATCTCAATGGCAACACTCAGATCTGCTCTGAGTTACAGCACAATGGCACTAAATATACAGAACCAAGTGATATTGCCAACATCCTGGCAGATAGATTCAGGGCTAACTTTAACCCCTCTCACCTCCTAAAGGACCCATCTCTATACTGGAAGAATGCAAAGTTCCTGTAATCATGGCTACACAGGCAAAAACACACTCTCCAAAGCCAAGAACACAGCATCCATGGGACCTGACAACATCCCAGGCTGCTTTCTACATGAACTACAGAACGAACTGGCACCCCACCTAAGTACCATGTTCAATCATAGCCTCATCTCTGGCTTTGTGCCCACTGAATGGCACACAGCAACAGTTATCCCACTCCACAAAGGGGGAGCCACCACGGACCCCAGGAACTACTGCCCCATTAGGCTAACGAGTCTGGTCTGCAAGGCTATGGAATGTATCATCATGGAACTTATAAACAATGACATTGGTAATCTCCAAACTCTGGACTCTACCCAGTTTGGGTTTGTAAAAGGCAGATCATGTCTCCTAAACCTGATAGACTTCTTTGAAGCGGTCACCAAAGCCGTAGATGAGGGCAAAGTGGTTCACACAGCCTATCTATATCTCACAAAGGCTTTCGGCACCCCCCCCCACTCTGGAATTATAGATAAACTCACTAAACTAGGTATAAATCCCTATGTCACAAGATAGGTGGCCAACTGGCTCACTGACAGAACCCACACTGTGAAAGTAGCAGACTCTAAATCCAACCTCAGACCAGTGACAAGTGGAGTACCACAGGGTTCAGTTCTAGGTCCTCTCCTGTTTGGTATCTACTTTTCTGAAGTACAGGCTAACACAGAAGGTTTTGGCTAACAAAGTTCGCAGATGACTACAAACTAGGAGCCATAATCCAAAATCCTGATGATGTGGACATCCTACAAAAGGGCCTCACTGAGACAGATGCCTGGTGTCAAAGCCATGGCCTCAAGCTCAATGCCAAAAAGTGCATTGTCATCCCTTTGGGTAAAAACTCGGTATCCATGAACTACCACATAGGCGGTAGTCTACTTAACACCGAAAGTGTGATAAGAGACCTTGGGACACAGGTGGACAGTAGTCTCTCCTTTGATAATCACATCACCATAGTAGTCAGGAAATCCTTCTACATGGCACACCTCATCACAAAAGGTTTCTCATCCAGGAAAAAGAGGTCATTGTTCCCCACTACTCATCACTCATTAGACCCATTATAGAGTACAATGCCCCTTTTGGTATGTACCTCACAAGATATCTACAACTACTGGAAAGGCCACAGAAATACCTCACAAAGAGGATTACTGGCCTCAAACAGATGCCCTATGCAGACTGTCTCAAAAAACTCCAGCTTTACTCTGTCGCATATCGCCTACTCCGAGGTGATCTCTGCCTAACATACAAAGCTATATCAAACCTAGAGCTGTTGGACATGCTCCACTTAATGAAATCCCAATCCCTCCAAGCTACACGCTCTAGGGACCTAAACCTTGTCACCACAATAAACAGAACATGCTGGAGGGATAGATTCCTGTCCCAGAGACTTCCCATACTCTGGAACAAACTACCTATCTATGTCAAACAGAGCTCCTTATTAGCACTCTTCAAGAAAAATCTTGATGATTGGATGGGAGATAGGAAATTCACCCCAGGGATCACTTCTGTGGCTCTGCTTGACAGGGGCACAGGAAAATGATTTTCTTGGGTGGCAAAAGCCAGGGTACTATTTGGCTAAGCTTATATAGGCCCTAGGGCCAATAGCCTAGTACCTTCCTATGAACCTATGAACCTATGAATTGAAAGTAACAGAGGAAAGGTTAATACCAGCGTCCCTGGAGAGAGGGCTTAGTATATGTCTTTATACAAGTCCATTGAACATGTGTGGATTCAGACATATGCAGTTATTATAAAACACAAGTGGAAACAGATAGACATCTTGTTGGAAAGTGTGGTACACTAATGGCAGAGATCCTGCATACTAAAAGGCATAGCAATGTGGCAAAAGTGCTCATATTGTGCAAACATTATAAAATTCAAGTATTCTGAAACAATTGCAAACATGAGCCACAAAACAGTACAGACTGTGATGAAATTTATTTCACATTGGATTATCCATTAACAGCCATTCGAAAAGAAGAAGTGAGAAAAAATAATTAGTTGTCACTGTAAAGAACACAGAGGTAGCAAAATGGTAAAATTTCATGATCTAAGGGCAGAAACAAGGGCAATGTGGAAGAAGGATACACCCAGACACTTCTCCAAAGTAGTAGGAGCAATGTGACTCAATAGAAAGAGCTCACAGTCTTATTTATTTATTTTAATTTTAAATTTGTTTACCGTGGAAGTCCGTCTGTTTCTTTGGCCCATTTTCAGTGGAGGCCCAAAGAGAAAAGCTCCATATGAAAGTTCCCAAGACGAAAATGTATAACTTGAAATAGATATTAGAACATATAAATAATACAATATTGACATACAATTATTTGACAGTTATGACAGCAAGGATTAAACTTTCATATACAATATTTACATATAATTTTTTGACAGTTATGACAGCAAGGATGATATTTCCCTATTATTTTGACATAATATTTTACATCAATAACAACATCTCAACAGATAAAATGAAATCTTTTGGATTAGTGTATGCAGTGTAATTACAGTAGTGGTGTAGGTAGATAGGTGGGAGGTAGGTTATAAGAAAGAGTAGAAGATGTGGTAATATTTAAGGAGGAAGTAAGAACGTATAGTAGTACATCTATTTTCTTATAGGGTAGATCTTCTGGAGGGATAGACTGGATGGAAAGGACTGCTTTTTTTTTTTGATATGCAACCAGTACATGTAGGAGATAATTATGAGAACATTGCTGGTGCTGCAAAGGGCACTTTTTGGCGAATTTCAAAGATTGAAACTGTAATAACTTGAGGAAGTTTAATCTTTAATCTTACTTTGAATTAGGAATAGGATATTCATTACAAGTCATGACATTAGAAACCCCAAGAATTGGAGAATTTAAAACCAGACATCTCACCCATCCACTTAAACAGCATGTTTATGAAACATATGTGAACTTTTAAAAGTGTAATCCAAAAATGATAATTAGTAAGTTATCATCTCCTTACTGGAACTTCATAAAAATCATCTACTGAACTTCCTAAAAAACTTCCCTTTCCTGGATATCCTAAAAAGACTTGTTGGATAATGGAAAAGCGTGCAAAGAATGGCCACATCATAAAGCAGTACAATCCATTAAAAACTTCAGGATGCTTCATAACCGTACTAACACGCAAATTAATGAAAGCAAAATCCTGTTCTGTAATAACTTTCAGAATAACGGTAATCACAGCCCTAAAATATTCTTCAGAACCATTAAATAAATCTTGTCTTCCACCAATATATTCAACCCTAAACCCTCCCCCAATAATTCATAACACAAAACAACAGCAGAATTCACTTATTTCACAGATAGCATAGGATCTCTAACCGTGGACTCACAAACATCTAAACCGAAGCCAGCCCAGAACCCATCCACTATCACCGTCAAATTTGTGTCCACATCCTATGTAAAACCAGTCTTAAAGTCAAACGATGCTCTATTCAAGCTGTTGACCTTTCAAGCAGGTGATAACATTGCCTATGCTGTCTCTATCCTTATTAGTTGGTCAAGTAAGGACTACAATGTTCTCTCTCTCTACAAACATTCAAACATTAACCGTTTGGACATAGGTGTAAGTCTGCCAACTTTACTATCTGTAGACCGATAGCAGTCTTATTCCCCTCTCAGAAATACTTTAAAAGTGTATTCATAAACAATTACTATGTTATCTCCTACAGTAAGAAGTCCCATCCTCCACACAACATGTTTTCTGTCCTTCCTGTAGGACTAACACTGCATCTCTAACATATGTCGGTACTGGCACTAAAGCTACAGATAACAGCAAACTATTCTCATAGGTTCATAGATTCATACTAGACTAACTGCCCTTGTGGGCCATTTTGAGTCTAGCCAATTACCCCAAGTGAGAATCAAACCCTGCACCTTGTGTCTGTAAGGTAAGCACCTTAACCATTAAGCCAACCTCCCACCCCTTATTCTAACTAGATTTGTGTAAAGCCTTGCACACAGCTTGTCAGAGCAAACATCTAATGTAATAGCCTCTTTAGTGCTCTCTCAGCACAACGTCTTGTTGAAAAACTACGTGTGAAGCATTGTACCAGTCAGTAAAATACCACTCCCACAGCTCTTTAAACATTCCAGTCCACAACAGAGTGCCACAAAACTCTGTCCTCGGTCTACTACTCTTCAACAATCTGAACAACATCCTCCACACATCCAGACAAATGTCCTCTGTAATACGTTATGGTTATGACTCCACACTCATTTGAACATCTAAGTAGCATAAATTAAAAAATAGTAAATCCGGACGCTGTTACAGCAACTGATGCATGGCTATGTAAGTCACAAGTCATGCCCAACCCAAAAGAACCAACTAATAATTTTTTCATCTAACTTACTTGGCCATAATAAAACCAAATTTTGAGTACTCAAACTGGATAACAACCATGGAAGTCACTTCTGATAACAAATTATTATGGATGATAGTGGACGAAAATCGTAAATTTGACCTGCATATAACAACATCAAAAACTATGTACTATGCTCCCACACAATGTATTCATGAAACTTGAATACTGTATATAGCAAAATTAATAACATATGAATATATTTGGTGGGTAAGGAAACCCAACTATTTAACTTTTTGGACAACTTCCCACTCCAACACATACCTCTCAATGTCTTAGCGTAACAAATCCGGACAAAGCATAAAATAAAGGGTGGACACATGCCCAAAAATAGGCACTGGTTTTAACTATTGCTCTTATGCACGGAACGTTGCTAGAATAACAGAGATTGGAATTGCAGGGTTTTTTTGTATTTTCTGAAGTGTAAGATTTCAGTAATGAAAATGTATGTCATTAGTTAATAACTTGAACCCTCACAGATTTACCAGAAAGCCACTAATCTGATGAGGAATAGAGGTAAAAAATAAGGCAAAAATCAAGACATTCGGCAGTAAGGTCTGCCACATCGATCACAATGAACTAACTGCCAGCATGCATACATTTATAGGAGATTACTAGCTAGGATAAACACACATGTTTAAGTATTTTTTTTTATCTAAGATTATTACTGTTCTAATGCAATAGTGGAATCCAGATGACAGCGCCCCACCCCAGTGTGTGCGGCGTCCACTCACACATACATACACTGGTGTTTGCATAAACGGCAGAGAAAGTTAGGGAAAGCTTATCATACAGCAGTATCTCACAGTCAGATCAGACAGACAAGCACTATCCTTTGGCGATAAAACTTCTACAAACCGTGAAGATCGAGCATGCTACAATTGCATTCATAACCTGCTAGCTGTCAGAAGCTTTGTTGTTCAATAAAAGAGAAAATGTAATTTGTGAACCAATCTTGCACAGCACACACATCATTTTACATTGAGACAGTGCGTGCCTATCATATGCTGTGCAGGACCGGTGCAGGATTTTTATTTTCACTTCTTATTTTGAACTGCAAACCTTCTGGCAGCTACAGATATTGCTTTCATTTTCTTTTCCTCTCCGTAAGTGCCCGTGTTTTGCTTTAAGTAGGTGGATTCTTCTGCTTTTATAAGCTATGCACAATCACTTTGCAGGGAACAAAAACACAGAGTCTTTTATTTCAGAGGTAAGAAAAGCAAAACTGGAATAGAGGGTTTGCACACCTTCTTAAAGAAACTTAATGCCGGGGGTGGGATTGTTAGAACGCCATGAGTGATGTCACAAAAGGGGAGGAGATAACCTAAGTGAGTGACAGTGTTTCAGCTTCGGTCTGTGGCAGAAATGCAATTTTAGAAATGAGATAGTGCCCCTTTAATATTTCTTGGGACGTGGCATTAGAGATAGATTGAAGGATATGTTGAATTGTGGGAACATTACTGCCTGGTGGGATATAGGGTGCTATAATCGTTATGCATTTATTCTGATTGATTTGGAGTTTGGTCATAGGTATCTCAGAGTTACTTAAGCTAGGTATGCTAAGGGGTTTGGGCTGCAGAGTAAGATTATTTTGGTTTACTATCAGAATCTCACACCTGCAACGTGCGAGTGCTCATGTTTCCAAACTGAAATGTCGGAAATCAGATCTACAACCGTAAACATGACCGAATGTGGTATTTCAGGAAAGTTGATATCTCAGGAATGTCGATATTATTTTGCAGGCGGGCAATTCCCTTTGCACCCCTCACCCCCCACACCCTCTGCTACTTATATATATAAACTCAGAGATCGCACTACAGCAAGGGAAAAGGTACATTTCGCAATCCCCACTATAGTGTGATCTGCATTCAAAATGTTGAATCCACAGCAGTGAATGCTAGTGTGCATTTGCTGTTGTGAGTTCAACATTCTTTTTTCTTTATTTTCAAGTGTCGAACTAGGGCATTCAGTGTTTCCAATTCAGACGTAGTCCGATCACCCTTTTAATAGTAAACCGATTATTTTTATACAGTACTGCTACTCCTCCACCTTTTTTCTCTTTTTGGTCTGCCCTAATTATATTATAGCCTGGTGGTGAGATTTCATTGTCTGATATGTAAGGTTTTAACTATTTCTCTGTTAAATTAACTATGTCAGGGGAGTAATGGGAGAGTGTGGCATGCAGGTCATGTACTTTATTTACGGCACTTCTGATATTTATATTTAGAAAGAGTAAATCTGAGCTTTTGTGATGAAGATTAGTTATGTTATCGGGGAGGGATGAGGGGTGGATTTAGGGCCTGGGTTGTGGTGTATATCTCCACTTATTGCAAGCTTGTTAACTATATTTATTATTGTGCGTATGGTTTTGGATATATGTTTGTGATGTCTAAATGATAATTTCTTTGTTAGATTTTTGAGAAGGGGTATTTTATGATGCAGGTAGTCAAAGATAGTGGAGTTTAGGATTGTTGGAGATGTGTGGTGAGTGGTATGAGTAAAAGGGAGGTTAGTGGGTGTGGTTTTGTAACTGTCTTGGGTCAGGCATAGATGTCAGTGATAGGGTCTTAAGTTGGCAGCTGTTAGAAATAGAAGGAGTATACTATTTAGGAAAAGCCTTTTGGAACATATGGGTTAATTATTTTAATTTTAATTGTAAATAGTAAGGTGCATTCATGCTTTGCTAGTTTTGGCTAACTGGTGGTAGCTAGTTTTGACTAACTGGTGGTAGCATACTATAAACATGGGAAGGGCGGGCATTGGTGCTGGAGAGTTACTATTTACCCAGTTAGGAGAATATTGTGAGTGCGTAGTCTTGTAAGCACATACATACATTCATATGCAAAATAACTGTGGCTAAGTTTCAATTATTCTTGATAAGTTTGCACTGAAATGCACTGGGCTTAGTCCAAGTTGGGTGAAATCCTAAAGAACAGTGACTAGAACTCTGGTCTCTAGCTGAGCACTGAGGAATTTATTTTGGCGTGGCAGGTATTGTCTTTTACCCAAGGAAATTGAAAGAGTTAAACTCCAAACCACTGGTTCAAATATTGATGACTGAGGAGCAAGAGTAAAGCCATAGCCCATGAATGTCACATATTTATTGATTGAAGCAGGTGAGATTATACTGTTATTTATCGCATATTAATTGATGGCAGCATATGAGGTTATAAACCTGTTTTTCACAGCATTACTAAGGAAATAAATGCACAGTTTGCATTACAGACAAATTAATCCCATTCAGTTCTTTAGAAATTATGTTACAAAGGTGCAGACATTCAGACACATCATGGAAGATCAAAATAAACTGATTGAGGGACTGGAGATGGGACAAGGTTGCCTGGTTTTAGTGTAAGTAGATTCAGAATTATGCACTGTTAATGCAGGAATACAAAGAATATACTGACTAGAACTGGTACATTGTAATGAACTTTGTGAGAAAACTAGCAGTATTGCTAACTCTTTATGTCAAGCAATTCTGCATCCTGAAGAGGCTGCTAGTATGGCAAATAGGATGCTGAGATGTATTAGTGAGATGTTGAGTTCTCAGGATCGAGAAGTTAATCTACCGTATTTGTATGTGTTTGCTGCTAGGCCTTGCCCGGCATATTGTTTGTAGTTTTGGAGAATGAGTAGCAGACCTCTCAACTTTTATGACTGTTTCTCATAAAATGTATGGTTTTCCGGCAAATCACTAATGATGTCACTAATTAATGACATTTGAGTTTCAGACTTCATATCCTTCAGAAAATACACACTAATACAAATCCTGTTATTCTAGCAACTTCTTAAGTTTATAAAAGCAATATTTAAAATATGTCCCTATTTCTGATCCTTTCCCCCCTGTTATTCCAGGCTTTTTCCAGCTTTCTTGCTCTAAGAGGTTGAGAGGTATGCTAAGTAGTAAGATGCATATTAAGTTGAGTATAAGGAGCACAGAGATAGATGACCAAAATGACCAGTGGGATGGGGATTCAGGACATAGTGACTAGTTGTACTGAGGATATCTGTCTTAAATGTGTGGAGTTGCTAGAGTACATAACCCATTTATATACTGTTGTACACAGTACACTTGGAGATAACATCGCAGGAAAAGAGCACAGAAAAATTTGTTGTACTTGTAAATTAAAGGAACTTAATTTTCATCCAAGAGAAGTTTCTTCACCGAGAGGTGGTGGGTCACTGAAATTTAATACTGAGGTGAGAGCTTTGGGGAAAGACTATGGATACTGGGGCAAGAAAATGAAATAAGTAGAAAATGAAGGAATATGGAGCTAAGGGGGAAGTTATATAGAGTTGTCACAACACAAACTGGTAGATTCAGTGGGTATACTAAATTTGTGTTCTGGCTCATTTAAGTATGAGTGCATCTGTACACGTGTCATAAATGTGCCTAGTTCTAATTAGGTCTCAGCTGTGAGCACAAAAGGTCACAAAATGTTAACTCAGAGGAAATCAAGTGGTAATAAAGTCAGCCAAGGCTACAGATACGGAAGACAAATCTTGTTTTTCATCTTTACATATATTTACTCTGTATGAGTCACTGTTTGACGGACTTCTGGCCAGCAGTGATTTGGAATGAGTAATGTGCATTCCATTCCTTCAAATTATTGTCTGACATCCTGAAACAGGCTCACATGATGCTTTTTTTCTGCTTGCTGGGTGTGTCCTGGTATGTTTGCTAATGTCCTGAGTCACCCAGCGTAAGGCATAAAGCAGTTCAGGTTAATCATTTCATCTGCTGACAAAGCAACAAAGCCAGACATTTTCAGTAATTCCAGCTAATGCAGTATAATTAATGTTCAGGCCATTATTTACTATTCTTTCACTGACACCCCTTCGCAGCTCACAGATGTGAAGGTCAGTACTCACAAGCCAAAGTCAGAAATAGTTAGAATTTGTCAAAATATCTTCAGTAATTAAATGATATAATGACCAGTAAAGATACCCAGGTAGTTCTTGTCCACAAAAACAAAACACTACCCACATTACATTTTTTTTGTCTTAATCTTTATTATTTTTGTCACTCAACAACATTATGATATACATCCACTGACCATAGAAATCAGAGTTAAACACAAAGTGATGGCAAACAGACCCTACATCATCACACTGCTACAAGCAGCTCTTCCCAAAACAAGGGCTTACTACCCAAATTCAGATTTACTTACTTTTGACAACAAGGTTTTCAGGGCTATATCTTGGTGCCATTTAAACTTTCTTAAAAGGCAGTTGTAAAAAAGACCCCAGATTTTGCAACAGGCTATCCCCGGATTCATGAAGCTCGGCGCAAGGCTGGTGTAAGGCTTGCACCGGCAGTGCAGTGTATAATCGGTGTAGCAGCGCCACATGCATAGTAATGAGTGCGCGCCGCAACCACAGACACGTGCAGAGGGCACGTGCACGAGCCCAAGTAGGATGCGCCCGTAGGCGTGGCCAAGCCGGCAGGCGATGAGCAACCTAAAGTGCTGACTGTCACAGGCCGCCTGCAATAGTAACCACACCAGCCAGGGTCCGTGGATAATGAAACGTACGCAGAGTATGCAACATAGTACCTGTTCACACAAAACGGAGAACCAAACATTAACCCACGAAGTCCAAATTGTACCCGTGCAAGGAACAAAGGATACGCGTAATACCGTGTCCGTCACGCAATGCACTGTCAGTGGGCATACCCAGTGAAGGTGTACCGCAGCATGTCAGCGCCGCACCTACACACAAGTAGCCCCATGGGCATGGTCACCAGCAGTAGTGAGAGTACACAGCCGGGCAGCCGTGTCGATATAACAACCAGAAGGAAACCAGATACCCTAAACACAGACAGACATGTGCATAGCAACATGTACTACACCCAGCAACGTGCCCGTCGCATACACATAGGATGGCGTATGCCGAAGCGTAATATCCAGAAGCAGAACCCATGCATGCAAATGTAATACACAACAGCCTCGTCATAGCACGTAACCCGCACCCATATACGACCGTGCACCCAACCCAGCTAGCAGCGTTGCGCAGCTGCACACCTACACACAATGGGTATACCTCAAATGTAGTATGAAGTATTGTCCTAGGCAGTGTCACGTGGGCAAATATGTACCCCACATTTCAGCATCCCACCTCAGGTACTGATATCCAAATGGCTGCATGTGAATGTGTCGGCAGAATGTGTACATCCCGCATGTGGTATGGACCTGTCGAAACCCCATAGGCGTTCACACGCCACGGTGTCTATAACTGTACACATCTGGACAAGGCAGTATGTTCAGCCACCGTACTGATGATTAGCTATGCAGACATGTCAAACACAACACATATGGCGGAACATCTGCCCACCAAGCAGGACGCCCCAACAGGGTGCCACATGCACAGAAGGTGAAGGTGGGACATCACATGTTGAGAATAGCGTTGCCGGATGGCCAAACACCCACGGCCAATGCAAAGGATGGAATAACATATATATGCCTGGATGAATGGGTATGTCATAGCATGGGAATAGGCTAAGCTATCCAACATAATAGCCATGCGTACCAGATACAAACTGCCAGTAACATGCAGTAGTAATGCAGGAAGGCATACACGACTGTGGGAATATCACAGGACATATGGCACGTGCCAAGTGTTGACGCATGACACAAATGTCCAGGATGGGGCTCCCTGCAAAGAGGAGCATGTGTCAACCCCACCCCCCACAGATGTACCGGCAGTGGAAACACAGCCCAAACACACACCAACACCACCGTCCATCCCGTGATAGCAACGAAGGCTGGTCAAAGACCATCATGATGCGTGCACAAACAGGGACACGTGTAACCGTTGCCCTGACAACCCCCCACAGGCCAACGAATAATAGTATGGACATATGCATGTAATGCTGTGAAGGATGTGTGGTAGTCCTCAGTATCACAGACGCAGGTACACAGATACAATGTAATCAACCGTGACGTATGTGCACTGTACACAGCATACCTGCAGGTAATACATAGTTCAATCATGTGCCACAGAAATATACACATACGAATGAGGACAGGGGATAGACAAGTGTGAATGGGACAAACTATGAACATAGGTTCATAGATCCATAGGTACATAGTAGGCTATCCGCCCAAGGCCAGCTACAACCCTAGTCCATAGTTGTGTTGCCTTTGCCACCCCTCCAGTTCGAAGAAAACAATGCCTATTATATTGCTGTACCTCTGTCAAGCAGTGACATTGAAGTAATCCCTGGGGTATATCTGCAATCTCCCATCCATTGGTCAAGATCCCCCTCGAACAAGGCCAGCAAGGTGCTCTGCCTCACATGTACTGGGATGTTGTTCCACAGCATAGTGAGTGTCTGGGCGATGAATCTGTCCCTCCAGCACAGTCTATTAATGACCGTGTCAAGGTTCACGTCACCTGCCCCTGTGGTTGTGAGGGATGTAGATTCTTTAGGTGAAGCATAGTCATCAAATATGGGTCGACATGGCCTTGTATGTCAGGCACAGGTCATCACTGAGCAAGTGGTATGTGACTGAATGGAGCGGGAGTCCTTTCAGTTGGGCAGCATAACACATATTCCTGAGACCCTGCATCTGTTTGACGATGAACTTATGGGGCCTTCCCAGCTGCTGCAGGTGTCGGGTCAGATACCATCCGAACGGGGCATTGTACTCAATCATAGGTCTAATGAGTGATGAGTACAAGGAGACGATGACCTCCCCAGATCTAGATGTGAATCCCTGTATGATCAGGTGGGCAATGTAGAAGGTCTACCTAACTATGTTAGCAACGTGTGTGTCGAACGAACGGTTACTGAAAACCTGGGTCCCCAGATCCCTGGTAACTCCCTCTGTGCTCAGTGGATTGCCACCTATATGGCAGCTAGGGGTAACCTTGTTCTTCCCGAAGGGTATGACTATGCATTTCCCGGCATTTAGCTGTAGGCCATGTCCCTGGCACCAGATATCCATATCTGTGAGGCCCTTCTGAAGGATATCTATGTCAGATGTGCATCCCACTATGGCACCCAGTTCACAGTCATCTGCAAACATTGACAGCCATAACCCCCCTGAGTTTGCTTGTACTTTGGAAATGTAGATGCTGAAAAAGAGTGGACCCAGGACTGAGCCCCGTGGGACACCGCCTGTGACCGGCTGTGAGTCTGACATGGTGCCAGCAACTATGACCGTGTGGGTTCTGTCACCTAGCCAGTTTGCAACCCATCCTGCGATGTATGGGTTCACATCCAAGCCGATGGGTTTATCAATGATACCTGAGGGGGGTATTGTGTTGAAGGCCTTTGCCAGGTCGAGGTAGGCTGTATGGACTGCCTGACCCTCATCAATGGCCTCGGTGACTGTCCCTAAAAAGTCAACCAAGTTTAAAACGCATGATCTGCCTTTGACCAAGCCAAACTGGGTTTGATGCAAAGTATGCAAGTCCCCTATGTCTTCATCTATGAGTTCCATTATGATCCTTCTCCATGGCTTTGCAGATAAGGCTTGTCAAGCTAATGGGATGGTAATTACCAGGGTCAGTGTAGGCACTGCCCCTGTGAAGTGGGACTACAGTCGCCTTGCGCCACAACTTGGGTATGTTACCTGAGGTGAGGCTAAGATTAAACAGCTGTCCTAACTGTGGGTCTAATTCCTCATTGAGGTCGTGGAGTACACAGCCGGGACACCATCTGGTCCCATGGATGCTGTGTTTACTGCCTTGGAGAGAGCATTTCCCACCTGTGCGTTACAGATGTTTCGGGGGCCACAATCCTCTGGTACAGATATCTCTCCATGTGGCGGGGAGGGGGGGAGATGTTTGCTCCGAACCTGTCAGCCAGTATGTTGGCAATGTGTGTAGGTTCAGTAAACTTCACATCTTTCTGAACCCAGTCCGAGCATATCTGGGAGTGTCCTCCCAGGTGTCCAACATAGCTAAAGAAGGCCGTATGATTGTCTGTCGAGTCCTTGATGATATATCTGTCGGATTTGCCCTGGATGATGTCATGAGAGCTTGTAGTTCTTCACATATAATGAGCAAGGGTGTCATACTTTACAAGGAGTCTGCTCTGTCTTGTAGTAGCTACCTCCTTTCATTGTAGAGCTTGTGTATGGCTGGGGTACACCAGACTGGATGCTTGGCTTTGGTACAAAGAGTCACAGTTGTGTAAGGGATTGCCTGATCCATGCAGTCCTGTAGGTGCTGGTAGAAGGCATATGTAAGTGATTCAGTGGCTTGAGTAATGTTTACCACTGGCTCAGGGGCCTTAAAGGAGACCACACTAGTGTTTAGAAGTGTGAAGTTGGCTTCTGAGAAAGCCATATGTATGGTAACCGGCACCACCCACAGCATTGTATGCCAATAGCAGAAGCTAATGTATGTTGTCGAAACACACGTGTCCGTACACATGGAACATCATAGCAATAAACCACGCCTGGATGTGGGTGATGCTAGACATACCCACGGCAGACGTGGTGCGTTCCCGAGGCCGACGCCCGAGACCACACACATAGCCGGCCTTAGGCATAGGCCAAGTAGGCAGCTGCCTAGGGCGACACTCTGCTAGGGGCAGCTTTCCAGCCTTTATTTGGTGTAGGTAGACCAGGATGGGGGTAGCGGGTGATGTGGTGGGGGCACCATGGAGTCCTTTTGCCTAGGGCACCACCTGACCTAAGGCCACACCTACAGTACCCACACCCAGACGCGGGTCATTGCTAGTATGCTATATCATCTATGGAAAGAAACCATATATTCCCAGACATAATGGCACAGCATAATGCCTGTCCGCCGCCCAAAGCAGACATACGGCACCCGCGGCGGTGCGGACGTACTGCGCGAGATGTCCATAACCAATGTCAACACTGTCACGCTATGTGAAATAATGTCAACATAGCGACTCAATACCAAACAGCGACGGAGAGCCCGATGTCCCCGTTGCTGAGCTGTACAACCTGTTCCGCAATGTTAAATGTGTGTAGCAGAGCGGGACTGCCCCAAACTAAGCAACGAACATGTCCGTGGCTCGGTGGAAGCCGTCACGCAATGTTAAACCCATGTAATATAGTGATACAGGTTATAAATACAGAGGTTTAGTAATGGAAATAGGTCCGTTCGACCAGACCGTGTGCAATTACTATAACAAGATCTACAACGGCACGCCGCCAATCACGCACGGTTAGGAATAATGGGGAGATGGTATCATAGACACGGACAAAGCATGCCCATGTGACTCGTCTGACATTCGTACAGTCAGGGCAGTTCCGCACTAGGACAAGACCAAATCCAAAGCACCACAGGAACACCCTGACAATCGAAGGCCTGTATGCGTGGGGATATAAGCCCTGTGATCTGAATATCCCTGCGGTCACGACATATGCATCCTGGGCCATGAGCGGGAGGGAATGAGGAATGTTTAACATGTAGTACCGCACCTTTCCCAGCAGGAGAATGGATGCCTGTGACGTACATGAGTGCGGGGGGGGGCGGAGCGGGGGGATATGTAAATTTAGCTAAGTACCATGGGTATGCATGTAAATGAGACCGAACAGCTAACGTGTAGTGGTCACAGTAACCGGCAAACGTGAATGCATTCCCGTTTGAATTACGACTATAGAACATATAAATGTGCACGTGTACGTAATGCGTCCATGCCGCATCCATGCCGCAAAGACTGTTACATGTGTAAAGGTGAAAGTGCGTTCCGCACACGTCCGTCAACCGGATCAGAGATATGTTACCGGAACAGTCACAACTAACACAGGCCACGTAACCACACAGACCCATAGAACTAATTGATTAAAATATCACCATGGTACTGATGTTTTATTTGGTTCAAATGGTTCACAAACAACTTTTAACATAAAGAATGAATTTTGTTTGAATTCATATAAGTTTTATACATACATTTTAACAATGCATTTATTGTGTCGAGCATTTTTAAATATGTATTTGTCTCTTTAATGCTTGTAGAAGTGGATTTAATTTATTTATAATATGGTGATATTTTAATCAATTAGTCAATTAACAGAACGCACTTGCGCTATAAAAGCTAGAGTTATTGGTTTAGCTAATTACACTTGAAAAAGCCCGGTAAGACCGGGCGAAAGCGCTCGTGATCTACATGTTTTGGTGGTGTTATTTTGACAATAAAGTGGCGAATATTTCCTATTGGGACTTCTGAGGATTATTTAAAGCAGTTGCTAACTTGCATCATTGGATTTACACCATTTGGGTTCATTTTAGAAAAACCTGGTTTTCGTAGCACTACATAATATGGGTAGTCAAACAGACATCCGTGATTGGGGAACATACAGCAGCAGTCAAAACCACTGGCCAGATGGACACAGTCCAACAAGTTCTACACTTTACATATGCACATTGGTGTCCATTGTAGGACCCCAAAAATTGATCCGTATGCAATATCAACCAGCTGCGATCGACCCAGAAGAAGTGACAGCCGTGACTACAGCACAGCTAGACATATGCACCACCAGCGTGTTTAAGGTTGATGACAAGTGTCCATGAAATGCAGGACATATGAACAGAAATCCCCAGATTGTCGAGTCCATAGAAGTGCGTCCCCATCCCAGTCCCGCACACATGAAGGATGTGTAATGGGTACCATCGAGGGTTGCAGCCATGGGATCCTGGGTATGCAGAAATGGGGCTCGGTGTTGTTTGGCAGATAATCCGTTGTCCCGCCCCGTGGGAGGGATGTGGGTAGAGCACATGCCTTACTCCCCACTAATAATGCAAAGCATCCACCGGATAATGCTAAATGCAGGTGTGAAATGTGTACAGCCCTATACCAGTGTCCAGTAGGCAATTCCCATGGATGGACAAGCGTACGACCAAGATGGCACCCATAACTGGAAACCTGGTGGAATTACACAGCTGCAGTAAGGCATAACACAGGAAATACAGATAGGGACTACAGTAGACACTCCCCATACAAAGTCAGACCGCCGTGCGAATATCAGCGTACACAGCACTCAATCTGCCAGCAACAAAATGGGGATCACTCGCCCATACCGCAGAACAAATGGGCGACCTGTGGAACACATACTAATGGCACACCAACAACGCCAACTAGGAAGGTCATAGGATGGTTAAACTATGGCGTTCCCACTTATAAAGAACATCCTTCAATGAATTAATAGGATTAATGTCAATTGACCATGGAATACACCTAATCAACATAAAATAACCGCTGGAACCTTATGGCACACAATCCAAAAAACACATAGGTAGATGAAACAGTCAATGTAGAAATTGTCCAGGACAGTGCCCAAATGGTATACAAAGGTTCCTTCATAGACAAGTAAGTGCTTTCACCCGTAGGCTCCACAGACTTACACATAACATAAAAGCATCCAGGCTTTAAATATCCCTCCTTACACTTTCATTGGTCAATTTCCCAGCAAACAATGAGCAATTAACCACAGCATATAAAGCACAGATGCAATGTTAACTACACACACATATATTAACATCTCCAAAACATCCTATTAAAACATGTATTATATGATATTGTACTATGCCTAATACTCATCAATCAAAGATCTAACAATATATATAGAAGATATGTATATCATATCAATGTAATACAGTGGTAAACAACTGAAAGAGTGGACTAATGTGTGTTAACTGTATATCTGTACCTAAACTACATTCCTGTTACTTGGGTTTAAGCCACCTGCTTCTCAAAAGAGGCTTAATCAGTGTTTCATCATTCAGCCCTGGTGTGTGGTCAACTCTCCACCTAATAATCCATCTCAATCCGCATTCTAAAGCATAGTTGATGAGGTCCCCCCCTCTGGTATTATAACCTAGCCTTTGTAAAACACTGAATGTAAACATATGCCTTGTGATGTGCTCATAGCCGGCCATAGGCATACGCCAATCCTGCGGCTGCCTAGGGCGCCGCACTAGTAGGGCCACCTTTCTAGTAGGTATGTCATGTAGGTACACCAGGATGGGGGCACCATGTGTTGTGGTGGTGGGCGCCATGGAGCCCTATAGCCTAGGGCAGCGGCCGATCTAAGGCCGCTGCTGTAGGAGGGGTAGTACGGTCTGCAGGTATGTGCTGAAGTGCACATGAAACAGCGGTCTACAAGGATTACCCATAGTGGCGACACCTGCACAGACGGCTATAGCAGGACACACACACGACCATGCATACAGCTCAGATAGACATACACACACCATAAACAGACAATTGTACACAAGGTTTATGGTGTGTACGGGTACAGTGTCAGTACAGCAAGGATAGCTGTCTGCCACGATATCCAGCAGATGTCTCTAGGGCGTTCTGGAATATGGACGTTGCATGGACAATGAGTGGATATGCATCGTACCACAGTTCTATGTGTCAGCTGTGCAAATATGCGATACATGGGACAGACGGCTGTCCATGCAAGAGCAGCACTATGGGCACAACATAGGTATGTATATATACAACGAGAGAGATACAGACGGACACATGTGGCAAGGCCGTGAGTGTAACGTACACAGCACCACCCCACCACACCACAGCAGGGCGCACGTGGAGAACACGCTACGGAGGTCGCCAACCACAGCAGGCACACAGGCAGTCCACGAGCTGCGTCTCACCATCCACAAACACAGAGATGGCGGCAGGATATAAGTGTTCTGCGGAAACTCTAAAGCCATACCCTATGAACCCATGTGGCTGGGAGCATAGACACACAGACACAGCTGGCAGGCCATAACCAATGTCAACACTGTCACGCTATGTGAAATAATGTCAACATAGCGACTCAATACCAAACAGCGACGGAGAGCCCGATGTCCCCGTTGCTGAGCTGTACAACCTGTTCCGCAATGTTAAATGTGTGTAGCAGAGCGGGACTGCCCCAAACTAAGCAACGAACATGTCCGTGGCTCGGTGGAAGCCGTCACGCAATGTTAAACCCATGTAATATAGTGATACAGGTTATAAATACAGAGGTTTAGTAATGGAAATAGGTCCGTTCGACCAGACCGTGTGCAATTACTATAACAAGATCTACAACGGGCACGCCGGCCAATCAGCGCACACGGTTAGGAATAATGGGGGGGAGATGGTATCATAGACACGGACAAACCATGCCCATGTGACTCGTCTGACATTCGTACACAGTCAGGGCAGTTCCGTACACTAGGCGGACAAGACCAAATCCAAAGCACCACAGGAACACCCTGACAATCGAAGGCCTGTATGCGTAGGGGATATAAGCCCCTGTGATCTGAATATCCCTGCGGTCACGACATATGCATCCTGGGCCATGAGCGGGAGGGAATGAGGAATGTTTAACATGTAGTACCGCACCTTTCCCAGCAGGAGAATGGATGCCTGTGACGTACATGAGTGCGGGGGGGGGCGGAGCGGGGGGATATGTAAATTTAGCTAAGTACCATGGGTATGCATGTAAATGAGACCGAACAGCTAACGTGTAGTGGTCACAGTAACCGGCAAACGTGAATGCATTCCCGTTTGAATTACGACTATAGAACATATAAATGTGCACGTGTACGTAATGCGTCCATGCCGCATCCATGCCGCAAAGACTGTTACATGTGTAAAGGTGAAAGTGCGTTCACACGTCCGCCAACGGATCAGAGATATGTTACGGAACAGTCACAACTAACACAGGCCACGTAACCACACAGACCCATAGAACTAATTGATTAAAATATCACCATGGTACTGATGTTTTATTTGGTTCAAATGGTTCACAAACAACTTTTAACATAAAGAATGAATTTTGTTTGAATTCATATAAGTTTTATACATACATTTTAACAATGCATTTATTGTGTCGAGCATTTTTAAATATGTATTTGTCTCTTTAATGCTTGTAGAAGTGGATTTAATTTATTTATAATATGGTGATATTTTAATCAATTAGTCAATTAACAGAAACACTTGCGCTTATAAAAGCTAGAGTTATTGGTTTAGCTAATTACACTTGAAAAAGCCTGGTAAGACCGCCAGCTCGTGATCTACATGTTTTGGTGGTGTTATTTTGACAATAAAGTGGCGAATATTTCCTATTGGGACTTCTGAGGATTATTTAAAGCAGTTGCTAACTTGCATCATTGGATTTACACCATTTGGGTTCATTTTAGAAAAACCTGTTTTTTGTAGCACTACATAATATGGGTAGTCAAACAGACATCCGTGATTGGGGAACATACAGCAGCAGTCAAAACCACTGGCCAGATGGACACAGTCCAACAAGTTCTACACTTTACATATGCACATTGGTGTCCATTGTAGGACCCCAAAAATTGATCCGTATGCAATATCAACCAGCTGCGATCGACCCAGAAGAAGTGACAGCCGTGACTACAGCACAGCTAGACATATGCACCACCAGCGTGTTTAAGGTTGATGACAAGTGTCCATGAAATGCAGGACATATGAACAGAAATCCCCAGATTGTCGAGTCCATAGAAGTGCGTCATCCCAGTCCCGCACACATGAAGGATGTGTAATGGGTACCATCGAGGGTTGCAGCCATGGGATCCTGGGTATGCAGAAATGGGGCTCGGTGTTGTTTGGCAGATAATCCGTTGTCCGCCCGTGGGAGGGATGTGGGTAGAGCACATGCCTTACTCCCCACTAATAATGCAAAGCATCCACGGATAATGCTAAATGCAGGTGTGAAATGTGTACAGCCCTATACCAGTGTCCAGTAGGCAATTCCATGGATGGACAAGCGTACGACCAAGATGGCACCCATAACTGGAAACCTGGTGGAATTACACAGCTGCAGTAAGGCATAACACAGGAAATACAGATAGGGACTACAGTAGACACTCCCCATACAAAGTCAGACCGCCGTGCGAATATCAGCGTACACAGCACTCAATCTGCCAGCAACAAAATGGGGATCACTCGCTTCCATACTGCGGAACAAATGGGCGACCTGTGGAACACATACTAATGGCACACCAACAACGTCAACTAGGAAGGTCATAGGATGGTTAAACTATGGCGTTCCCACTTATAAAGAACATCCTTCAATGAATTAATAGGATTAATGTCAATTGACCATGGAATACACCTAATCAACATAAAATAACCGCTGGAACCTTATGGCACACAATCCAAAAAACACATAGGTAGATGAAACAGTCAATGTAGAAATTGTCCAGGACAGTGCCCAAATGGTATACAAAGGTTCCTTCATAGACAAGTAAGTGCTTTCACCCGTGGCTCTGGTCAGACTTACACATAACATAAAAGCATCCAGGCTTTAAATATCCCTCCTTACACTTTCATTGGTCAATTTCCCAGCAAACAATGAGCAATTAACCACAGCATATAAAGCACAGATGCAATGTTAACTACACACACATATATTAACATCTCCAAAAACATCCTATTAAAACATGTATTATATGATATTGTACTATGCCTAATACTCATCAATCAAAGATCTAACAATATATATAGAAGATATGTATATCATATCAATGTAATACAGTGGTAAACAACTGAAAGAGTGGACTAATGTGTGTTAACTGTATATCTGTACCTAAACTACATTCCTGTTACTTGGGTTTAAGCCACCTGCTTCTCAAAAGAGGCTTAATCAGTGTTTCATCATTCAGCCCTGGTGTGTGGTCAACTCTCCACCTAATAATCCATCTCAATCCGCATTCTAAAGCATAGTTGATGAGGTCCCCCCCTCTGGTATTATAACCTAGCCTTTGTAAAACACTGAATGTAAACATATGCCTTGTGATGTGCTCATAGCCGGCCATAGGCATACGCCAATCCTCTGCTGCCTGGGCGCCGCACTAGTAGGGCCACCTTTCTAGTAGGTCTGTCATGTAGGTACACCAGGATGGGGGCACCATGTGTTGTGGTGGTGGGCCCCATGGAGCCCTATACTCTAGGGCAGCGGCCGATCTAAGGCCGCTGCTGTAGGAGGGTAGTACGGTCTGCAGGTATGTGCTGAAGTGCACATGAAACAGCGGTCTACAAGGATTACCCATAGTGGCGACACCTGCACAGACGGCTATAGCAGGACACACACACGACCATGCATACAGCTCAGATAGACATACACACACCATAAACAGACAATTGTACACAAGGTTTATGGTGTGTATGCAGTGTCAGTACAGCAAGGATAGCTGTCTGCCACGATATCCAGCAGATGTCTCTAGGGCGTTCTGGAATATGGACGTTGCATGGACAATGAGTGGATATGCATTACCACAGTTCTATGTGTCAGCTGTGCAAATATGATACATGGGACAGACGGCTGTCCATGCAAGAGCAGCACTATGGGCACAACATAGGTATGTATATATACAACGAGAGAGATACAGACGGACACATGTGGCAAGGCCGTGAGTGTAACGTACACAGCACCACCCCACCACACCACAGCAGGGCGCACGTGGAGAACACGCGGAGGTCGCCAACCACAGCAGGCACACAGGCAGTCCACGAGCTGCGTCTCACCATCCACAAACACAGAGATGGCGGCAGGATATAAGTGTTCTGCGGAAACTCTAAAGCCATACCCTATGAACCCATGTGGCTGGGAGCATAGACACACAGACACAGCTGGCAGGCATGGGGATTGACCACACCCCCACATACCCAACCGTACAACAGTATGACACAGGTATGGAACGCGCTACGTGGACCACTGAACACAGCACCGTCAGAGGCACACGTCAAGGTGGGTGACAACATCCGTAAAGGAATAGCCGCCGATAGCCAAGGTATGTGTTGCCAAGCGTCTAAAATAACTACACTATACTGGGGCAGCTGTGAACACACACACCCCCCACACACACACGGGGAAGGGCCGGGAGTCGAACCTATGCCTACCTATATGAACACACTACAGCATGATGAACTTACAGAATGCGCTACCGAGATTACTGAGCACAGCGCTGTCAGAGGCATACTTCTAGGCAGGTGACATCATCCGTAAGGGAATAGCTGACAATAGCCAAGGTATGTGTTGCGGCGTCTAGCATGTCCATCTGCAGAGGCAGCTGGAAACACACACACACACACACACACACACACACACACACACGGGGAAGGGCCGAGTCGAACCTACGCCTACCTACATGAACACACTACAGCATGATGAACTTACAGAATGCGCTACCGAGATTACTGAGCCCAGCACTGTCAGAGGCATACTTCTAGGTGGGTGACATCATCCGTAAGGGAATAGCTGACAATAGCCAAGGTATGTGTTGGCGTCTAAAGCATGTCCATCTGCAGAGGCAGCTGGAAACACACACACCTCACCCACACACGGAGAAGGGCCGGAGTCGAACCTACGCCTACCTACATGAACACACTACAGCATGATGAACTTACAGAACGCGCTACCGAGATTACTGAGCACAGCGCTGTCAGAGGCATACTTCTAGGCGGGTGACATCATCCGTAAGGGAAGAGCTGACAATAGCCAAGGTATGTGTTGCGAAGCGTCTAAAAGCATGTCCATCTGCAGAGGCAGCTGGAAACACACACCTCACACACACACGGGGAAGGGCCGGGAGTCGAACCTACGCCTACCTACATGAACACACTACAGCATGATGAACTTACAGAACACGCTACCGAGATTACTGAGCACAGCGCTGTCAGAGGCATACTTCCAGGCGGGTGACATCATCCGTAAGGGAATAGCTGACAATAGCCAAGGTATGTGTTGCGAAGCGTCTAAAAGCATGTCCATCTGCAGAGGCAGCTGGAAACACACACACACACACACACACACACACACACACACACACACACACACACACCTCACACACACATGGGGAAGGGCCGGGAATCGAACCTACGCCTACCTACATGAACACACTACAGCATGATGAACTTACAGAATGCCCTACCAAGATTACTGAGCACAGCGCTGTCAGAGGCATACTTCTAGGTGGGTGACATCATCCGTAAGGGAATAGCTGACAATAGCCAAGGTATGTGTTGTGAAGCGTCTAAAAGCATGTCCATCTGCAGAGGCAGCTGGAAACACACACACACACACACCTCACCCACACACGGGGAAGGGCCGGGAGTCGAACCTACGCCTACCTACATGAACACACTACAGCATGATGAACTTACAGAACGCGCTACCGAGATTACTGAGCACAGCGCTGTCAGAGGCATACTTCTACGCGGGTGACATCATCCGTAAGGGAATAGCTGACAATAGCCAAGGTATGTGTTGCGAAGCGTCTAAAAGCATGTCTATCTGCAGAGGCAGCTGGAAACACACACACACACACACACACACACACACACACACACACACACACACACACACACACACACACACACACACATGGGGAAGGGCCGGGAGTCGAACCTACGCCTACCTACATGAACACACTACAGCATGATGAACTTACAGAATGCGCTACTGAGATTACTGAGCACAGCGCTGTCAGAGGCATACTTCTAGGTGGGTGACATCATCTGTAAGGGAATAGCTGACAATAGCCAAGGTATGTGTTGCGAAGCGTCTAAAAGCATGTCCATCTGCAGAGGCAGCTGGAAACACACACACACACACACACACACACACACACACACACACACACACACACACACACACACACACACACACACACACACCTCACACACACACAGGGAAGGGCTGTGAGTCGAACCTATGCCTACCTACATGAACACACTACAGCATGATGCATTTACAGAACGCACTACTGAGATTACTGAGCACAGCACTGTCAGGAGGCATACCCCTAGGTGGGTGGTATCATCTGCAGAGGCAAGGCAGCTGATAGGGAATGAGGACAGAGTGTGCAGTCACACAGCATGTTACCATCCCAAGGTGGGCATACAGTAACATGGTAGTGCTGCAGTCGGGAATACCAACTAACTACGGAGCAGTACATCATGACATGGATACGGGATGCACCACATACAGTATACCTTATGAGAGGGCATCCGGCATGCATGATGTAGGCAGCCATTGTGGCATAACAACCACATATGACTCACCTGGATGGTCACCATGGCTATGCAGGATGTCATTGGCCATGGCTACACGCCTATTAGCAGACATCGGTGCCAACTGTAGTGTGTACCCCCGAATGGTGTACTGGCCATGTCCTCACACCTAGCGGTTGCGAAGGGGAGACAAACATGCTCACAGGGTATCAACGCAGACGGGCGTGGTGTGCACTGTACTGTGTGTCCATCTACACAGCTGCTCACTAGGCATGCTCAGACACTTAGAATCTGCACAGTGCAGACATGCATACACATGGGGTGAGATCATGGAAGGCAGAATGTGGACCGTCGTGTGTCCACCCACACAACAACCGGCCATGCCACAGATGTGGCGGTTGCAAAGGGAAACAGGCATGCATCGGGTATCAACGCAGACGGGCGCGGCATGCACTGTACTGTGTGTCCATCTACACAGCTGCTCACTGGGCATGCTCAGACACTTAGAATCTGCACAGTGCAGACATGCATACACATGGGGTGAGATCATGGAAGGCAGAATGTGGACCGTCGTGTGTGTCCACCCACACAACAGCAACCCGGCCATGCCACAGACGTGGCGGTTGCGAAGGGGAAACAGGCATGCACACGGGGTATCAATGCAGACGGGCGCGGTGTGCACTGTACTGTGTGTCCATCTACACAGCTGCTCACTGGGCATGCTCAGACACTTAGAATCTGCACAGTGCAGACATGCATACACATGGGGTGAGATCATGGAAGGCAGAATGTGGACCATCGTGTGTGTCCACCCACACAACAGCAACCCGGCCATGCCACAGACATGGCGGTTGTGAAGGAGAAACAGGCATGCACACGGGGTATTAACGCAGACGGGCGTGGTGTGCACTGTACTGTGTGTCCATCTACACAGCTGCTCACTGGGCATGCTCAGACACTTAGAATCTGCACAGTGCAGACACGCATACACATGGGGTGAGATCATGGAAGGCAGAATGTGGACCATCGTGTGTGTCCACCCTCACAACAGCAACCCGGCCATGCCACAGACGTGGCGGTTGCGAAGGGGAAACAGGCATGCACATGGGTATCAATGCAGACGGGCGCGGTGTGCACTGTACTGTGTGTCCATCTACACAGCTGCTCACTGGGCATGCTCAGACACTTAGAATCTGCACAGTGCAGACATGCATACACATGGGGTGAGATCATGGAAGACAGAATGTGGACCGTCGTGTGTGTCCACCCACACAACAGCAACCCGACCATGCCACAGACGTGGCGGTTGCGAAGGGGAAACAGGCATGCACACGGGGTATCAACGCAGATGGGCGCGGTGTGCACTGTACTGTGTGTCCATCTACACAGCTGCTCACTGGGCATGCTCAGACACTTAGAATCTGCACAGTGCAGACATGCATACACATGGGGTGAGATCATGGAAGGCAGAATGTGGACCGTCGTGTGTGTCCACCCACACAACAGCAACCCGGCCATGCTTACACACGTAGTATGTGCTACGCGCCATCCGGCATACAGATGGAGTGCACACAGCGCAAGTCACGGCCAGGTAAACCCGTACACACGCACAGGGTGGACACACATGCAGTTACATGTGCACACACAGATGACAGCACAGGCGTCACGGGTGCAGGCTGAACATGTACACACTGCAGTGAACACTGTAGCTGCCATGCCAGCAGCATGTCATCAGTGCAGCAGTATGCCTCACGGTCCAGCAACAGCATGTGACATATGTCCACAAGTCTATGTTGCGGTGTACGTCCGTCGTGCAGAGTACACATGTACTATCAATGATCCCACAGGTGTGATGTAGTCCACCCATACATGGACAGGTGTGCTCCACACATACCACGGGCCTGACACAGATATGACACATGACTGCACCTGTACCACAGTGAAACAATGTCCAGATATGTCATATATGTGATTTCCTGGCTGTGTGCATGGACTGCACACAGGACACATACGAAGCCTGTGATGTACCACATGCATAACACAGGCGTACGCAGTAATACACACACAAAGGGAAGGTATACACATGTCTGTGGTATGCACCTCCTACAGGGTGTAGCGGTGTTCACTGGGACACATACCCTTGTACAGTTTGCCTGTGACAGCTGTGATACCATACCACAGTCCATGTTCCATGTATGTCGACACACATGTCACAACGTAGCAATGCATACACACATGGCAACAGGGGATACATGTGACACGTGTACTGTGCACGGTGCAGCCATGCATGAGCGGTGTCCAGTGTCCATAACACAGTTGCAACCCCCTACCACATGCATACCCATCATGGGGGCCGTCATATGGTGGCATAGTAACAGCACGCATGGCAGTATGTGTGTACACCATGTGTTTAAACACCTGTCCACATGCATGTGTGCAGGTGCTGGTCACAGGTGTGTCACACACCATCCTACCCTGCCATGTGCATACAGTCTGCTATGTCGCCTTTACATGACAGCACTGCCATAATGCATACCCATCGGCCATGCGTCATCGATCATATGTCAAATGGCCACTCTAACCCCTACCACCTCCCAAGTGCAAATATTGGCACAGCTGCCAGATACAGTGGTGGTATGCAGGATGCACTACATACCGCTGCACGCCTGCACATATCCCATATAGTGGGTGTGGCATTCCTAGCACCAACATGTGTGCAGGAATGTGTGCCCATGTATGCCACAGATCGGGGGGACTATGTGCCACGTGCCACACATCACTGTACACCATGGTAGAGATCTGTACATACCTCAGTGTGGGGTGCATGGATGTGGATGGTGCAGTACACGCAACACGTCATCCCTCCGTGTAGACATGTGTGGTCACCACCATATCAGTGTGTCAACATGTGTGTATGTCTGCTGCCTGTTGTGAGGGTGTATGCAGATATAGTGTTGTGACTGGACACTGACCACACAGGGTGACCATCCCGTACTGGTGCTGCATTGTACAGCCCTGTCAATGCCATACCTGTGAGCCTTACTGGCCACCTGTGCAAGACCACCCCCTGTGACATGGCGCGTGGGTGCATTGTCTTGTGAGGGTGCTGACCACACAGACAGGTGTCCCCATCTGCACACAATGGGGTGTGTGCCATTGAGGTGTACGCACCGCGATTGCGGACATATTCCTCTACAGGTACAGCATCCAACTGCTGCACACTGTGCACCACAGCTGACAGGTGACACCTGCGGTCAGTTGCCAGCACACTGCGTACGACACCTGCAGAATGTCACCATACCTGTACTGTGTCATGCCATGTATGTGATGTCTCTGTCCACTGTAGCCTGTGGCACCGACCACAGGCATCAGGTGCAGTATATGTGTGGACATTTGCGTCATGTACCGTGTAAGCAACGTCACACTATATCTGGCTCCGTGCTCCGCAGGTTTACGTGTATAACCTCTCTTCTTGCAATCTCGACTGTCTGTTCTCTATATCACAAAAGCTCTGCACCTGCTCCCATAGTATTGCTACATAGGTAAAGTACATGTATACTAAATGGAGTACTACACTGGCCTAGAATCCCCTTGTGTACCCACTTCCCTATAGGTGCCTTCTGACCCAGTTACACAGCAAATGCATTCACGTTCTCTGGCATGTCGAAGGGTCAATTGCTAGCGACCTCTCCTGTTCAGATGGTGAATCTGGGTGTCTTGGGCACTGTTACAGGTGCCTCATGGACACGGAAAAGCCGCACCTCCCCCACTAAACATGATACATGTGAGAGATGCAACTATATGGCCAGACAGGGGGCTGTGCTCTCTCAAACCATGACCGGCAAGACCAAACGGGAGGGGAAGGACACCATGCACACCACAAACCCAGTGTCACATGTAACTATCGCAAATGCTAATCAAACACATGAACACACTAAGACATACCTGGAGGCACTGTTAAAACATGTCACGAACCTAACGAGCCCTCTGAAGCAGACACCCAAGCAACTGCCTCCACAAGACATAGGACATGCTACACATAGTTATCAACGTCAGTGTGCTAAACAGTCAGTGCCCCAAAGGCAACACACACAATGCCAGACACACTTGTAATGGGTGACGCCACTGTCAGACACACCAATGTCCCACCCACCAGACTGAACAAGGGAATGATCACAGTAGGCTGCCTGTCGGGCGCTGGAATCCGCCACATAACACATGCACTCAGGTCACTCTGCAGCATGTCCATGTATGACGTGGTCATTGCCCATGCCGGTGTCAACGACCGGAGACATACCACCCTGGGATACATGAAAGGAGACATAGAGGGCCTCTCAGATTGTGTAGCCCAGGCCAGCATGTCCCTGACCATGGGCAGTATCCCACCCTCATCAAGTATGATGCCACTATATTGGCTCCAAGTGGTCACCCTTGATAATGTGCCTGGTTACCGGTGTCAGTCTGAGGGGATCTAAATTCCTCATACCTGGGATGACATGCTTGGCACGCCACGCCCCTTCGCAAGGGATGGCTCGCACCTGTCGCCCCTGGTCTTCAAGAGTTTGGCTAAGGCACCTGCCACCCCCACAGTGCCCACTGCAGGCAAGGCTGGAATGATAAACCTACCACCCTACACTACAAACCTGGAGAACAGACAGGGTAATACTGCTCAGTGCCAGTGGTCTACACCCAAGCTGCATGCCCTCAAATGCTCTCCTCAGTATGGAGGACATCGATGTCAGTGCTGTGACTGAAACATTGTTCAGGGCTGCTGAGAGCACCCCAGCACTATCAGGTCATACCCCATATCACGCGTTCAGGATCATAGCCCGGACCTAACACAGAAGGAGGGGGAGTCTCCATTTCCATGAAGGATACACACACCTCCAGGTTGGCAGACATGCACGTAGCAGCGGGGAATATCCAGGTGCAATTAACCATGGGTAGGACTGCCCTACAGTTTGTTGCATGCTACAGACCACCCTCCCAAACCCAGGATACCTGCACAGCCTTCCTGAAGACACTGGTGAGTATGAATGCTCTCACAACACCGTCATATTGGGTGACATCAACCACCCATACATAGACCGGGAACATTACCCAGGACACAACACCCTACACCAAAGGTTCCAGGTGTTCATACACCTGAATGCTGTGGAACAACCATGCACCATACCCACAAGGGGGGGAAATATACTAGTTCTGATCATCACACATGGGGACGACATGCTCCACACAGGATGTACATCCCTCAACGGTGAGGTCAGACCATATAGTGAACTCACTGGAGATCTGCATCCTGCACCCAACACCGGCATGGGAGACCACAGTGAAGACCTCTCCACAGCGAACCACATATATGTCATACGACTGGTGTGGTACCCTACAAGACCTCCATGCCAGTGGTAAACACAGGCCACACTGCTGAAACCCTTACAAATGCCTTCTATGAGCACCCCAGGTATGTCTGCACCAAGCGATCCCTGATAACATCAGGACCTTGTCCACCAAAGGCAGGCACATGGTCTGGTGGACCCCAGCCATTGACAAACCATACAACAAGAGTTGAAAGCTACTACATGACAGAGCAATATCAGTACCAGGGAAGGCATCACTGATGAATACCGGCGTTAACATACGATCACTCATACAATCATCCAAGGCTGCCTGTGGGACTGGACTTGCAAAGGACACATAAGACAACCATAAGGCCTTCCTTAGCTATGGTAGGAACATGGGTGGAAGCACACAGTTATGTTCGGAATTACTCCAGAATGGTACAATGATCACTGAACCCACAGACATTGCCAACAAACCAGCAGACAGGTTCCGTGCATACATCTACCCTCCCTCCCCCCCCAAGAGGGGACGTATCCATCCCACCAGAGTCTAGCCTCCCAAACATCCCGTATGCCCAGGGGAGAGCTGATATCTGTTAAGCAGTGAACACAGCATCAATGGGACCAGATGGTGTCCCCGGCTGTGTGCTACACAACCTCAATGAGGCCCTCACCCCGCACATAAGGCTGCTGTTTCATCTTAGCCTTACTACGGACTCGTGCATCCGATGGATGGCATACAGCAACTGTGGTCCCACTACACCAGGGTAGTGCTCCTATGGACTCTGTACATCCCTGCCCTATAAGCTTGACAAGCCTTGTCTGCAAAGCTATGGAGAGGTCCATACTGGAGCCCATAAATAAAGACATTGGTGTACTGCAAATACCAGAACATACCCACATCGGCTTAGTCAAGGGCAGATCCTGCCTCCTGAACCTGGTCGACCTGTTTGGAGGAGTCACTAAGGCCAGTGATGGGGGTACGTCGGTTTGCACAGACTACCATTACCTGGTGGGAGCGTTCAAACCACACTCCACATGGGCATCATAGAAAGGCTCACCAGCGTACATGTAGAGACATATGTCACACGATGGTTTGCCAACTGGATGGAGGTCAAACCCCGCAGGGTTGGTGTTCCTGGTGCCATGTCAGACTCCAAGCTGGTCCCGAGTGGTGGCCCACAGGGCTCAGTCCTGGGCCCCCTCCTGTTCGGCATTCAACTTTCCGATGTGCATGCAAACATAGGGGGATTGTGGCAGACAAGATATGCAGATGACTGCACACCGGCCACCATACTCAACACCCCATCAGACACGGACATCCACCTGGGGTCTCATAGAAATGGATAACTGGTGCCAGAGCCATGGCCTGAAGCTACATGCCAGGGAAGGTATAGACCTACCCTTTGGGAAAGACATGTTCACCACGAATTACCACATAGGTGGTAATCCATTAAACATGGTGGACGTGATCAGGGACATGGGTACCAAACCTGTCGGTAACCTCTCTCGACACTCACATTGCCAATGTGGTTGGGGAGACATTCCACTGTGCCCACCTGGTCAGGAAGGGATTCACATCCACATCAGGGGAGGTCATTGTACCCCTGTACTCTTCACACATCGGACCAATGATTGGGTACAACGCCACATTTGGAATGTACCTAACCTGACACCTGCAGCACTCGGAAGGACCTCAAATGTTCCACAACACAGGGATAAAGGTGCTGAAACATATGTCACACGCTGCCCGACTGAGGTGACTCCGGCTGTATACCTTCTCATACCGTCTGCTCTGAGGTGATCTGTGCCTGACATACACGGCCATGTCCGACCTGGGTGACATGGACATGTTCCACCTCCTAGGCTCCAAACAACCACGGGCACGGAAGCAACTGACAGAAACCTCAACATGGACATAAATAGGACATGCTGGAGGGACAGGTTCATCGCCCAAAGATCCCCTACAACATGGAAAGGATTCCCAGCCCCTGTGAAGCAGAGCCCCTCACTGACTCTGTCCAAGAGTAATCCTGACGTGTGAATGGGAGATCGTAGGTATGCGCCAGGCATCATCTCTGTGTCACTGCTGGACAGAGGGACAGTGGACCAATGGATATAGTATCCTCATCCTAAGGGGTGGTGAAAGCCACACACACTCTGGCTAGGCTTACACATGCCATAGGGCACATAGCCTGGTATGTACCTATGCACCTATGTACCTATGTAGGAGTCCATGCAGGTTGCGGGTACCTGTGGTATGCTGATATTGCCAGATGTGCCTGTGGGTAACCCACAGCTACACGTGAGGGACTGATAACAGTGCTCCCAGTAGGCACATGCAAGTACACCATATGAGGCATACAGGTTAACAGAACCAACATGGTGCTACACATGTAACCGTCACACATACCGTGTACACAGCTCAATGTATGCTGCACCTGCACTACATGGTATGTCTGCTGCATGATGTCAGTACACAACCCACGTCACATACGCACCTGTCACCTGTCATACACAACCACTGCAACATACACATCACGCACTATGTGGACACAGGTATCACATACACCTCTCACTAACTTGTCCACCCTGTGCATCAGAATATATTTGCATAACCGTGCACCGATGGTGTGGATGACAGTGCTGCGGCAGAGGCTTCATCATATGCACAGGGTGATATGTGTGCCAGGGGCATAGGCTGTACCGATGGATGACATCATGTGTGTGTGTAAGGGCCAGTGCATTTACTGGGCATGACTGTGCAGAATGCATGTGGATGTGGTGGAGCCCTACAGTTGTGTCTGCTGTGTGTGGGTATGTGTGTACACAGTTCAGCCATCTGTGATGCCTACACGGGGTATACTTGGCAGCCCCAGACTGTACAGTGCAGGTTGTATGGCTCACTGTGTCCGTCTGTGGCCACGTGACCCGTACCTGCCTGGGGTCGCACGGGCACTACCGGGTGGAGGTATGGAGTGGCCACTCTCTGATGACACATGTCCGCTGGAACAGTGTCCATGCTGGGACCGGCCAGGGCCACGTCCACGTGGCCTGCTGTGTCCTGGTGTGGTTGGTGTAGCACCAGCTGCACTGCTGCTGCTACCGGCACTGTGTGAGTGGGCATGAGAGGTGGCACGCACACGTCGACCGACACTAGGTGGTGTTGCTGGCCTACGGCCACGTGTCCTATGCCTCACCCCTACCAGGTGTTTCAGCACAGACAGCTCACACTCGTGGATTGACATGCCTCGGTCGAGGATTCCAACCATCTCACCTAATCGCCTATCCAGAACATTAGCAAGCTGCTGTTGAGCATTCGCCAATGACTGGATGTTCTCATTTAGGGAATGGATTGCGGCCCTCTGCAGCCTCTGCCCTTCTTGGTTCTGCCATTCAGCACGTGCCTGTGCCGCCATTACAGTCTGGAACATGCGTCTGGTGATACCAGCTGCTGCACCCTGTACAGCAGGTGCATGTCTGCCAGAGCTCCTCCTACGAGCAGCACCAGCCACATGCCTGTGTGGCACATCACCAGTCATTACACTGGCAACATGGTGTGTACCCGCACCTTCTGTAGCCACCACACATTCCTGCTCAATGCCAACAGACGCTGACTGTCCTTCCTCTATGGGCAACGGTGATGTGGTATGTGTCGGCATCAGAACCGTGTGCGGAGATGAAGGGGACATAGGTGGGATGTTAACCAATGGCACAGCTTCTGCCCCTGACAACCCTGCCTGTGCCTCATGCATATGGTCATCACCGCTAGTATCTGTGGGGACACTAGCATCAGATGGACCGCAGGAGGGAAACACACCTACACCACCTGTGAATACAAAGACATACTGTAAGATACATTACACACACGCAGACACACACGCAGACACACACACACGCAGACACACACACAGACACACACACACACAGACACACACACACACACACACACACACACGCAGACACACACACGCTGACACACACACGCAGACACACACACACACGCAGACACATCATGCATGTGATATTGCAGATGGCATGCAGCATTCCCACACCACAGCTCAGTGAATGCAGGCCAGACATTAATAGTGGTAGTATGCATACTGCCATGGGGTGCACACTACATCAAGCAGGTGTCATTTCAGTAGGCATGCAGTACACACATTCATGGTAGTTTGCATGCATCACCAAGATACACCGTGTGGCCACAGGCAGGTTAACAGTACACATGGCTGGCGTCACTTTGACATGTACTCCGCCAACATGTGCGATAACATGTGGACATGTGACAATGGTGTCCCACCACATGCACCGCATCATACTGGACGTCACAGTGCAGTGTTATGTGTACAGGCTACAGATAGAATGCATGTGTAACAAAGATGTCTGTGCAGGTGTGGTTGGTGTGAGCTGTGTACATAGCTATACAGTGGGGAGTACAGGCACTGTGCCACTGCATGGCAGCAAGATACAGGTATGTTTCTGTGCGATGCGTAACATGAACGCATTGCATTGCCATGTCTGCAACACAGTCATGCTGTTCCACAGCACGTATATGGTAGACATTGGTGGCACCTCCAGTGGCTGCAGACAGGCATTGCAGTTGTCTGGTGTACCACATCAGATGTACAGGTGGTCCACTACAGCTATGATCGCACTATGTGTGGACAAAGTGCAACGGTGTCTACCCACTCCAGATGTACTGTGTGGCAACATGCCTGTGGGTATCACCCATGGCCATGTTTGACTGGGTCATGGACAATTGTGTGTGATGGGCATCGTGTACACATCCCTGTGGTGGCCCATGTGACATACACACATACTAGTCTGAGGTGTCACAATCCCGAGGGCTATGCAGACAGTGTGGATGTCTGCTATGTCAGGCGCAGGTCATGTCATGGTGTGACAATGTTGCAGACAGAACACCACGTGCATGGGACATGTCATGTGCCATGTCACAATGTGTGCACACAATGCAGGGGCATAGGTCACATTGGTAACACCTGTGTGCTGGCCAGATCACAGATCACTATGTGGTACTGTGTGCATACCACAAATGGCATTCTGATGCATACTACATATGCAGCCATTGTAGAACACCTCCACCATTGTATGCATAGCTGACTGCACATATCACACCATGGGTTATGTGGTGTCATGCCGGTGTATACTAACGGTTGTATCTACTGTACATGGGTGGCGTGTGTGTCAGGTGGTGCAACCTGTATACCGTGACTGGAGCAGACCCAGGTGTGCATGTCATACCTGGCCACATGGCGAATATCTATACACTGTAACATGCCTGTTACTAGCAACAGTCTCACCTGCGACAGACCCATGGCTGTGCGACACGCCAGAGGTACCTGTATAGGGGTGACACAACAGTATACACATTATCCATTACTGTAGCCACAGTAAGCACTGTGCATGTCACATCATGTACCTGTGTGGTAGCATGTGTTATGCACATGTCTGCAAACACAACGTAGGATACTGTAGTATGCAGCTTGTGTGGCCATATACCTGGCGTGTGTTGGTACATTATGTGGTGTACTGTGACACCCACACCTACGTCAGTTATCATACACACATGCAAGACTGACTTACCAGGCAGCTCCAGGCTCATTGGTTGGGAGACACCCACCTCCACGATGGCAGCGAGTGTTTCTGCATGATGTTCCCTGGGTGTCCCCAGACTGGCCAGGAGCTCCTCCGTGTGTGTGAGTGGGTGCTAGGTTGGTGGCCCACCACCTGTTCCACCTTGTTCTCTGGCGATTGCGGCGGCATGCTGTTTCGCGTGCCGTATTAGGTCTGTGCAGTGTCGGCATATCTGCTGGTAGGTGCGGTTGTTGCCACCAACGTTGTTCACCCTCCTGCGCATATCCTGCCACAGGTCATCCTGCTGCTGTGCTTGCTGTGGAACATGGTTGAATAGCAGGTCATAGTTGTCATGGAGCAACGGTATGATTACGTCATCCTCCTGGTGGCTGAAGGCTGGCAGCCAGGAATGTGGCATTATCTGTAAGACATAATGATAGTGACAGGTCACATTTACACTGATGTACTGGCATACCGCTGGACATACATTGCTATGACATGTACGACATCTGCACAGTAATCTCTGCGATGCATCATGGCACTGACACAGCTGACGTGTTGCCATCACACCATTAAGCAGTGGGTATCATATCATATCTGTGTGTCAACTCATCACACTGTACACACACCATGTTGATGGTAACCTGCTGTGGACATGTGTACCTGCCTGCACCTGTGTTCATACCAGTTGGCACATGTCCCAATGTGCACACAGTTCTACTGTTCACCTGGATGCTGTGTATATGTCACTAGGCATCACGTACGCAGCCATTATGAATGTCAGCAGTGGCACTGCACACATACACATGGACACCTGTACATGCATGTGTTGTGCCATGTACATCTACACAGCACTGTATGGGTGTTGGACGACCTGCCACGGCTCACCTGTATTGCACATGTGATACACATGGGACATTGTGTAACCATATGACATTAGCAGGGAAGGTCATACATAGCATGTGTGCGCGCACGTTGTACACACCAACACACAGCACCTGTGACACCACAGGGTGCATCAGTGCCACATTACTGCTCTGGACGGTTGATAGTGCAAGTGCCATTTGTCCATCGCACCATGTATGACTGTGATAGCACGTGCAGCCTGGCTGGGCAGGGCTGCATGGTATGACAGGGTATGTCACATACATGGCATAGGGATGTGTCCCACCTGGGGGGTACTGATATTGGCAGGGTGGCTGTCCATTCCATATGTCATTGCTATGTGTATATGGACATTACACATGTCTATCATCATGGTGTGGACAATGGCCTTCTGTAAGGTAGGCAGCATGCTGCTTGGTGGGGGTGTGTATGGTGCATGCTGGTATCACACATCCATGCATACACATTACCCCTGACAGGTGCTATGTGCTGCGATATTGTTCAACACAGTGCTGTATGTGCCCACACACTGCTATCCCGTGCACATGGATGGTAGCCTGGCCTGACATGGGTACCACATATGTCTACATCCAGTGCCTGCTGCCACCCCATGTCAGCTGGTGCACCACACAGCACCATCCCTCCCACAGGGACCGTGGTGTTGGGCACAGCATAGGTATCCATGTATGGGGACAGGGATGTTCACATAGCAGGGGCACTGATGGTATCATCCATCGGACCATACACGTATGATGCACACCTCACACACACAGCCCATGCAGTATGTTGTTCGCAACACTGACACAGCTATACTGCTAGGCCAGGGACATTCCCAGACGTACATACACAGATGCGTGAACATCTGTCTGTGGCATGGGCTACAATGATGGTGGGGTTCAACACATAATGTGTTTGAGTGTGGCTGGCGCAGACGTTCTGTGCACATGTCTCCACAGTAAGCCTGTTCTACAGTAGCCAGCGGTGATGTGCTGTGCACATGTCAATGCTGCACATTGTGTTGGTGTCTGTCTGTCCACAGGCCAGTGGTGGAACACACAGGGGTATTAGTGATCATATATGCATGCCACCCTGTACTGCTGTACTGCTAGCTTCTCGGGTGCTAATGTGTCATGGACATGCACACCTTACCCGGACAGGTGGTAGTGGGTTACCACCCGTACCCATCTCCTCATGTGGGTTGCTATGATCCAACACCCTCTTTGTATTGTATGTTCAGGCTATGCACCTGTGTGGGGCATGTGGGCATGCAATGCACTACCGCGCCTTTGCACCCATTGCAGAACATGTCACACAGGTACACTGGCAGCCATACACTTCACAGCTTGATGATGGTACAACACGTGTTGTACACATGTAACACATACCCTGTGGGACATGGTCATATGTACAGGCATGTCCAACAGTCACGTACCACTGCTACCCCTACATGACGGATATGCAGTACATGTGGTGGTACAGCAACTGTCACATGTAGTCGTGCAATGCCCCCCTACCTACATGGCGTGGTACTGCCTGTGGGGGATATGCGTCTGCATCCATGCTGTGCCCATAGCTGACAGTTGTACATCGATATGTGCAACATACCTCATTTGGTGTCCTCATGGGTGCATGTTCGACATGGCTCCACATTGTTTGTGTCTGTCACACAGTCATTGTTGTACATGGTTTACATGCCAGCCATGGCTTACTGCGTGTGATTCCATGTACTTCATTGGGATACCATCATTATACATTATAACAGCATATTCCAGCCATCACATAGCCTTCCTAGATGACACTGTTAGCCAGCCAGTAGTAGGTGTTCCGCCATCTGCACATAGGTCACACAGTACGAGGGCGGCTGACACCCATTCTGGGGACAGGGTTCTGACAGCTGTGGATGGGTGTGATGCTGTCGACAACCATGACTGCACCTGATGGTCACATCTGGATGGGTAACATTCACAACACACACCTACCTTCACGTGGTAACACATCATCTACAACAATGGACATTCCTGCCAGAACAATGTGTGCAGTATGTCTGTATGACCACTGCAGGCACCACTGGTGGCCCCCAGCATGGCAGCCAACAGCACCAGTGTATATCCCGTGGAACCATGGGTTACACCATTCACAACACACCTGTCTCAGATGACCCTGTTGTGGATCACAGTGCAGTTCCACACATCATGTTACACTAGGCATCATGCACTGATATGTTGCGGACGTGTGAACAGCTGTGCAACTCAACATATGCACACATGACACATCACCTGGTACAACATATCTGTCATACAACGTGTTATTGTGACCACCCTGTGATGGCATTACACAGGCTACGTGTACTGGGACATGTGATGGCTCACCGGTATATTCACCCTCTGGGTGTGTGTTTAGCCAAGTGTACAGTAGGCAGTGGTCTGAACACAGGGACACTGTACATTGACCTACTCTGTCACTGCAACTGTTGCCTATGCTCATACTGTACTTATACAGGCATGTGGTATCTGACCACTATGACAGTCCTGGTCGACCACACTGCTGTGGCACACATGACCTGCGGACATCTGCCTGGGGTGTGGAGCACATATGTACATCTTCACATGCTATACTGCCTCTGTGGCAGTGTCACATGACTGTCTCCAGCAGGGCTGTAACAGGCAGGCATGGCATGGGGTCATGTGGGACAATGCTTGCACCTTCCACTGTGCTGCACACAAGCAAGGCACACACAGTAGTGCACCACTCACATTTATCTGCGGTGCCTGGGACCTGCCTCCCTGCTCTGCACAGCACACCTGCAAGTACAGATTGTACACGGATCATACCTCCCAGGCACATACCTGGACTGCAACACACACAGGTGAGGGGATCCCACATCACACAGTGTTTTGCACACATACTGGATATTTGCCAAACACAATGCATCGTAGGTGCTCCATGTGCAGATACCCATGTTTGTGACCGCTAGACACATTGTGACATGCAACAGAGCTTACATTGTAGACCACAGGTTACATGCTGTCGGTGTTGTCATACTGTACATTGGGCCTCAGACAGCTGATACTGCCATGTGCTGACAGCAACCCACACTTCCCTAGAATGGACACACATGTACCCACACATGCTTGAGGCATGCACTCCACCCAGATGGGTGACAAATTACACAACACATACCATACCTACAATACCCTCAGCATGCACAATACCTCCATGTGTCTGGTGTGTTAAACCTGGGGTTATCTCCCCTTTGGTAGGTGAACACATATGCTTCACGGCCCTGCTAGCCACACCCTGAACACACACCCATCGCAGCATACATGGAACATGTGTTCTACAGCCAGTACTACTGACGTCTGCTGACAGGAGTTGTTAATGGCATGACACCCTGGCAGATGGACAGTGTACATAACTATGCTGACACATACCACAGTGCACTTCCGTAGCATGTACACAATGGTAGGGACCATGCTATTCCACACAGAGACATGGCGGTACTGACCTTTTCACAGACGCCACGGTGGTGGTCATGTTCCATGCACATCTGCTGTATGGGCACATGTGCAGGCTGTTGCACGGTGGTGTATATTCACATGTGTGGGGTGCATCACTTGTCAGCCATGGTGGGTCCTCGTGGTCCATCACATGCTCCAAGGCTAGCTACCTACACATGACTGCCGCACATTGCAGTGTGGGTCCTCAGGCAGTGTGGTGGTATGTCTGTGTTGTTTGGCTACATCCACATTCAATGTCGCGTACAACAGTCACCCAGGCATTGCAGACTGAGATAATGTTGGCAACATGCCAGGCAATGGTGTACTTACCAACAATACACAATCTCACTCACTACAGGGTTGCAATCCATACATGGACATCGTAGTGTCCCTGTGGACACATACATGGTACTGCCATGCACACGTTAGGTCCTAGGACACTGGCCCAATGTCACCTTCCGATCTCCCTAGCTGTTATGTCCCGCCAACCTGTTTGGTATGTGTCTCCACACCAGCCCACTGAATTCACTGCTAGCCTGTTGTCGGACATTGTGTACCTTGACCGTCATACTGCCGCATCTATCGCACTACACATGGGTGGCACTGCATTGCACGTGTGGGACTGCATTCGTACACCCATGACTGGACCATTCTGTATGGCACTGGGGCACATCCTCACGAACGTGCTTCACACACACATTGATGACCTCCATGCCTTTACTGGCACCCTTGTTGGGCTTCTGTGTGCCACAGCACGCCACATACACATGCTGGCCACCTGTCATACCATTGCATGGGTGGTTGGTGTGGTACAGAGGGCAACAAATCAGACATTGTCCTCATTGCCCTTCAGCACCATTCCACGTTCTGGTATTGGCAACGTACACATCCACCTGCACATCATACCCTGTGTCTCAGGATGTTAGGCTATATGACTCCTGGACAGGACACACAGTGGTGCAAGCATATCATGCTACCTAATACATGTCAGGTACATATGGCATTACACAGTCCTCAGTCATGGGGCCCCTCATGTTCACTATTTGCTTACATACACAACATGCTGTTACAGAGTACTGTCCATGCCTAGATATCCCACATCTACATACCTGGCACCATTATAGCTCCACCAGCTCGTACTGATAACAACCATACGGGTGTCGGTGTGGCAGATACATCTTGTGGGTGTTATGGCATCAGGATGCATGACATATGGTGCATGCACATCACCTTTGCATAGCAACATTCATCCACTGACTATCACATGGATACTGGCCCCGTACATGCATATCAAATTGTACATGGTTGCTGTACACACAAATGCCTCACATGGTCCTGTGGTTACCGTATTCCACTGTGGCATGGATACACTTCTGCAGGGCCACACCTATCTGTACTGTGTGTGATGCTGGTACATAGGTAGCCATTGTACCTGTGGCATACACACATCTACACACGGTCAAGGTTACAATACCACATTCGTGGTGTACCTTCCCCAACGGCTACGACCTTACATGGCACAGCATTGTCATGCCATGATGTGTACCAGGCTCAGACAGTTTACATATGTGGCTGACAGACGGAAAACACATCTGTACACATCTGCATACCACATACACAGGGGTGTCTTCTGCTCTGACACGGACCATGTCCTCCGCATTACTGATGCATGTACTACTCATACATGACAATTGCAGTGGGCAGTGTGAACGGACCACTCATGGATATGTGCACACATGCCACATTGCATGGGCTGGGCTTCTGTGTTACTTCCGCAGACACAACACACACCATGCTGTGGAACATAGGTCCTGTGCACATCCCACAGGGACACACAGTGGCACTGTTCATGTGATAGCTCCCTTGCTGTTTGAGTGACACATAGTCATGGTACCACCACAGCAGCAGTGCTGTGTAAACATGCAGTTGACATCCGCCTCTGCTGTTCACTGGACACTACTATGGGGAGGTGACACTACTGTGTACACTGCACATGTGTTTACACATGGACCTGCCAGACTTCATTGTTGCCCACATTGCACCTGCTACAGATCGTTTGGGCATGGTTACTTGGTGTTCCTTCCATTTCGGATGGCTATTATGCTACTACTCTGTCCCATATCTACAGGCCATATGTATCCTGTTATTGTACATACCAATAGGCAATTACTCCATTATGCATGATATGCCTGTGATACTGTGTATGATGTCTGTCATATCCACCATGACAGCTTTACATTACACATAGTTGACATAGTATCCCCTACTGCAAGGCATGCGTGCACATCGGGCGCACATTACATATGACATCGGCGGTATATGCCCATACACATGTGTACTGTGACAGTATACATACATGTCCTATCCCTTGCTATGGCACTTCCTTGTTGAACATCCACTGCCAGCATCAGCGTATGGTGTGGCATTGTTCTCTGTTATGCCCCCCTGTGGCAGCCCTTGTGTTATCCCGGCTGTGTACATGATGTCCCACTGCTGTGCACACGGTGTCCACAGTCGTTGGTATGCTCAGCAGGATAGCACTACATAACCACCTTTCACCACTCTCTGCATTATGGACAAGTGTCATTACTTACAAACACCATTCACATACAGTACAGCTTTGTCATACACATCATGCGTTACACACCCGTACATATCGTGGGTTCTACATACCTTGTCGGTGTTTCATTCCGTTTTTCATTCCATGTATCGGTATTCCTGTTTCTCACTCTTTCCGTTGTACACTGCTGGTTCGGTATGAGCATACGGTTTTAATATCCTGGGAGTCATCCTTATATCCGTCGATACCTGCAACATGTGGGTTCATCACACCAATTGCTGTTCCTCAGTGTGTACTTGTGCGCATATCACCTGTGCATCTACTCCATTCGTACATTACGCGTCGTAACTAGGGTATGGTTGCATTCCTCACCTGGGCGTTGGCTATTTGCCCTACCTTCGTGGAGATGGTCTGTATTGTGTTATGTTATGTGTAACTGCAGCCGCTATGTGTGGCGACAGGTACATTTCGCAGTGGTGTTAGCCGTGGATTGTGTGTGTTGGGTATGGTATTATGTTCGACATGTGGGTGTCCCTGTCCTGACGGCGTCTGTTGATGGCGTTTTGCATTCGGATGTGTAACATAGCTGTTGTATTCCTTTAAACAATGGATGCAAGTATGGATCCGCTGTTGATAGTGTTTCCCACACGAGATGTTGCGGTTATGCAGCTGTCATTGACTACCTGTATGTTTGTGCTGCTATTACGGCTTGTATCCCTTTAATATGTACGATGGGGAATATCGGAGGTTGTAGGTGACGGATACGGGTTGTGGGCCTTGCATCTCTACATACACGGTATGCTTGTCTGTGTGCTCCATCCCTGCCTGGGGAGTTGACAGTTAATTGTCTGTTGGTCTGGGAGTGTAGGTTGTGTTGTTGTCATGTGGTGTTGCTATCGCCTGCGTGTGTGCTTCCTGCATGTATTCCTCCGTCACATTGGTGGTATATCTGCGGTTGTTTGTACGTGACGACTATCCCTTGTCATTCGGTCTCAGATATTTACAGTCATTGTGGTCCTGTACTTGGGATGGCCTGTTTGCCAGTGGTTGCCACCTATTCAGGTGGCGATTGCTTGTTTGACACTTGTAGAACACACAGCCGTGTTTACGGGCCGATACGTGGCCATGGTCAGTGCCGGGGTAGCACATGCGTATTTCCGCGGTACATACCTATTGCTGTGTGACTTTGCCGATGTATCGTTTTGCAATTAGCATATCGGTGTCATACATACGGTCATGATTAGTACATACGTCATTTCCATTTCATGTGGGGTATATTCCTGTGCTACATTCTGGGACATTGTCACTTTGCATCGTTATACGTCGCCACACGCCTAGCCAGGGTGGGGCTCTCAGTACTACTTTGGGACTACTGGTGTACATATGCCTGTGGCTAGTGTACTGTATGCCTACACATGTTATTCCACTCTGCCTCTAACATGGCACCAACATACACATTTTACAGAGGCACACACATTACACTCGCACAGCGACACACACGGCACCCTCACCGCACACATACACATACTGCGGCAGTCACGGGGATGGTTTCACACAGAACCTGCGTGGGCCGCATCACCGGCGGCAGTGTCTACCTCCCCCCCTCATATCATCATAGTATTACCCGCGCATGTACTGTTACTGTACTGTGGCCTGGCGATCATTCCGACTCGCGGTTATGCATTTCGGTATGTTGACCTTTCCATGGGTGGCGGTTTCCTCTTCTGTTAAACCTCCCGGATGCTCAGGTTGTCTTTCACTATGTATACTATGTACAGATATCGCGTGTTACATCTCTGTCACCTTACATCCCTCTGATTCCCTGTCTTACCTGTGGTACTTATATGTATATGTGTACATATATTTCTATATATGTAATTATATCTATCTACATATCTGTATATGCACATATCTACATGTCTATATGTATACACCTTGCGCGAATGTGGCAGCATACAGCAACGCCGTCTGCTGTAGGACCTGCGTACGGTTCAGGTGTTGTCGTTCCATGCTCTGCTGGCTGTTGGGTGTACAGTGTTTGGGTGCTGCCTATGTTGGAGTCACACATGGGGCCACCCATGCGGTACACTTTACGGGTGGTCATGTTTGTGTGCCGTCCATTTCACTGTGTGTGCAGGTAGGGAGGTGTCAGTCCATGGGGCCTACGCTGTCAGAGTATGTGCTATATGTTCCCTCTTTGCCAGGGCATAGGCATATTGGGTATGCCTCCGTCTCCCTACTGGAGCTGGCACAGTGTGTTCATGGTCCTGAACCCTCTGTGCCTGGACTGGCCTTGGCTGTTGTGGTGAGCTTTGTGGCCCTTCACCATTATGTCCCTGCAGCAGCTGCTTCCGCAGGATCATATTATGTAGCATGGCACATACTATGAATATGTGGGCACATGTGCCTGGAGATTACTGCAGGGCTCCACCGGATGTATCCAAGCACCGGAACCATGATTTCAGCATCCCAAACACACGCTCTATGATTATTCTGGTTTGTGCGTGTGCCTCATTATGGCGTTCTTGCATGTGTGTGTGTGCATTTCTGATGGGAGTCATCATCCACGGCTCCAGTGCATAGCCAGCATCCCCCACAAGGTGGCCTTGTGGGATGTTCCCCTTGGCGAATACCTGGTACAGCTGTGAGGCATGCCAGATATGGGAGTCGTGGTAGCTTCCAGGGCTGCCAGCACACACATCCATGATAATGCCCTGCGCATTGCACATGACCTGGCAATTGATGGAGGGGAATCCCTTGCGGTTTATGTAGCGTCTACCCTGCTCCCCAGGTGGTGACTTGATTTGTATGTGCGTACAGTCTATCGCACCCAGTACCTCCGGGTATTGTGCCGCACGGTGGAAGTGGCACATATTGCTAGCCAACTCCTCCTGAGATCTGGGGAAGTATATATGCTCATTGGCATGTGGTAACATGGCATCCAGAAACTGGTGTAGTACCCTGGATGCTGATGCCTGTGAGATGCCCATTATATCCCCAGTTGGCCTTTGAAAGGTACCTGTGGCCAGTATTCGCAAGCTTACACATACCTTTGTGTCCACTGGGATGGGCTCCCCTCTGTTGTTTCTTGTTCTCAGGCGTGGCCGGCACAGCTCCACTATTTGCTGTAACGTGTCCCTATCCACCCTGTAACACTCTACTATCTCCAGGTCTTGTAGCCCCTGATAGGTTACCCTTGGTCTGAACACTCTCCTTCTCCTCTGAGGCCTACAGTAGTTGTCGGCACCCTCCTCCACAACTCCATCTGTCTCTAACACATGCTGATGGATCACAGCCACGGCAGCACCCAACATGTACATTTTAAAAGTTCCCCATGTGTTTACACCTATGGTGCGGCGTTTGGGAATACACGGCTGTGTGTTGTGTGCATTCACACTTTATACTGTTGTGCTGTACACCCGGTGATGTCATAGGGTGTGTCTGTGCGGCCGTATCTGGGGATTATCTTCCGTGTTTTACCGTTGGCACTGCAACGCTGTTGCCTTTGGTGTTGCATTACTCTTGCCTGCAATGGAGTACCTTTCGACCTTCCCTTGCTGTTTCTGCACGTTGCACCTACTATTTCCTGGCATACATCCTGCAGAGCCCTGTCATGTGTAGTTTCTGGGACATGGCATATTGTGAGTTTTGTGTGCCGCCGCCGTTATGCTGCCTGTCTACTTGGCTCTGCTGTGTCAGGTCTTCACTCTTTGCAATCTGCTACCTCCCCTACTTTCTTTGCATTCATATGCCTCCCCTATCCCGTTTTGCAGGTTTCTGCATGCAGAGTTGTCAGCTGCTGCCGATTGGCCTTCGTGGGTTGATTAGTGTTGATTGCTCATTACTACTCCAATTACACTGCTTCCGCATTTCCTCATATTCTCAACATCACCTTCCTGTTTCCGATGTTATTTGCGGGGCGAGCGTCACATGACTGGGTTAAGGGAACGTAGTCATCCTCGTGCACATGCACCTCTGAGCGCATTGTGTGCTCTCAGCTCAACTATTTCCCCACACGCCGGTCCTGCAGCTGTGATGTGCAATGTACAAACCAGGTTTGCTGAGCTCCAATGTGCTTCCTCCTACAGTGGCACACCCCTCTGCAGGTGACATGTATTCCCTCTGAGCCACTCCTCGGTGTATTACCGCTGCGCCATTTGGTACAGCCTTACGCCGGCGGGGGTTTTGCGATTCAGTATTATCTGCCTCATTTGCATGGCATTGACTACTAATTCATAGTTACCACGCCGAACACTGCCGCGAGTCCTTGGCAACCCTTGCACCGTGGATGTGGCTTTCCATGCATACCATGGTGTATTGTGGCTGTGAAGCCAATGTGTATTACACTGCTGTTTTATGACATTGTCATATTATTTCATTGTTTAGCACCTTCCGCAGACATGTCCTGGGGTTCTGCTGTGAGTTTCTGTGGACATACCATTTATGTTATTATTTACATGTTGTGCATGTTTTCTTTTGACATTCTCTGTGTCTTTCGCCATTGGCATATGGCAACAGTGTGATACCTGACGTTGACAGCCTTCCGTTACTCCTATGTTATGTTTGGGTAAATGTAAACCATTTTTTTTGGTTTACATTGCCGTGCCCTTATGCTACGCCTGCGCCACTTCGTGGATCGCTATATGCCTTGATTTGCATGGTACAACACCGCACATGGGGTGTTTAGCATACCTACGCTGCAGGCGGCGCAGATCCGGCGCACGCCGGTAGTGCACGTGGGATTGGATCGTACCTGAATCGCTCGGTGGCCATATTTGGCGTTGTAACGCCTACGCTATGTGTCTGCCTGGCGCAACGTTCATGAATCCCGGGGTATGTCTATTTGCAGGCCTGCCTACAAATTCAGTCTTTCTTTCTTTTGGGAGATGTAAACTGAACTAGATTATGACCTATTAAGTCAAGATTCTGATATAATGGTAAGGGAAAGAGGTTTCAGAGTGTAACTACACAGGAAATTAAGCTCTGACTCTGAATGGTTATGTCATCATGTTTTGAAAGTGTAATACAAAGTCAGTACACAATGTGCTTTAGCTAAGAATTATCATAATTTCAAGATCAAACACATAACATATAACATAACACAACATAGCATAAAACATTACATAGACTAGTTGGCAGAAGGAGACTTGCACTATAAATAGTCTGCTCGAATGAGTTAGCCTAAAGACAGGTTTGTATTCCGAATAAAAGTTAATTGGGAATGCATGTGACAACAGACATTTGCTTAGGCCAAGCCGATCCTATTGCGTTTGCTGTTTTGCTGAACCTGTGCTTTGCCGAGCTTTTTGCCAGCTGTGCTGCTGCTGTGGGGTGACAGATGGTTATTAAAACTTTTCAGTAATATTAAGGTGTTGAACTTTCTAACTAGGATATAACAGCTTTCATCACCTAATCCAAATATTTAGTATAATCTTCTTGAACTGTTAGTCATTCACTCTCCTCCGTACTGACTTCCTTTTTTTTTGCAATGCAATCCTCTCATATTTTCTTTCAGTAACTTATACACCCCAGCCACAAATGCCCCCCATGCTTCCTGTTGGTTAAAAAGGATTAGCTTTTGTAGGCCATCCTCATATATCATACATTCTGACACCTTCTGTTCTCTATTGTTTCTATAAAACTGATTTCCCAGCATTACACTGCTTCCAGAACTGCATGGACTGCTTTAACTGTAGCAAAACCAATGTTTGATAAAGGAGTATTATTATTATGTTATGTTTATGGATTCTAGTCTCCAGGTATATACATCATACATTTCATTGTTTTCTCTGCTACCTTTGTAAATTTTGCCTGGTGGCTTAGGTTTTCTGCTGTAATAGCTCACACCTCTTTTGCTTGTTCCAGCTTTTTTTTTTTCACCTGACTCTTCTAATTCTGTGCTCTGTCCCTGTGTTGTCATCCCCCATCAATGTGCAGCACTGTATACTTTGAAAGCTTAAAGTAAAAATATCACCCCCACTTAGATTTTACTTCCAACCTCATAAGACCCCCCCCCCTCCTGCTTGTTCCCTCATCTGTTGCTCTCTCAAAACTTTACTGTTATCTGTCAAAAAATTGTTTCTGTTTTTCTTGCCTTTTGTGAGGTTTAAAGCAAATTCATTGAACAGAACTGGACAGAGGTCTGATTGTCTTCAGAACATTTTACTTTCTGAGTGCCAGCCTCAACAGTTACCTTTTGTTTACTGTTCTGTAACCACTTATTTGCCTAATTTTACAGATTTCTGACCAATCCTTTGCATTTCAACTTTGTAAAGAGCTTGTGATGTCAAACTAGGTCAAAGGCTTTACTAAAACTCAGATAACTCACAACCAGAGAGTTGCACCTTGTTGCTAGCCCAGCCATGAACTGTGTCAGCTTAATCTGTCAATATCTTTCTACTCTGAAGCCACTGAACAGCCACTGGACAGCCCGTTCTGCTCTAGGAGTAGCCTAAGCCTTGTTTTCAGCACTATCTCCATAATTTTGCCCACAACAGAGGTCAGTCTAACAAGCCTGCAGTTTTCTAAGAAGTCCTTGCTGCTGACTTGTAGACTAAATTTGCTACAACTGGTCTCCACTTCACTGGAATCACCCCTTCTAAGGGACTTGCTGAAAGCTTCTGTCATACGTTCTACCACACACCTAGTAGCCCTTTCTTAGGACAAGGGTGCGTAGTATAAGAACCACAGAAATACTTAGTTTGGAACAAAATCAGGATGGAGATAGATGGCAAAATCTGCCAGCTAAGAAGAGTAGTACTACTGGAATTGAATTCAACCTCAAGTCTTGGTGAGCATCTTCACATGGCGGACCCTGTTTTTATAAAATTTCAGCAAGATGACATATATATAGACTTTATTTTATATAGCATATATTATGGATAGAAGCAGGTTAAAAAATAAAAAAGACAACTGGGTACACAAGTCCCATGATAAAAAAGTACCCAATCCTGGTAGGTGCACTGGTGTCAGGACTGGAAAAAAATGACTGCAGAATCTTCAAGACACGGAAACATTCCTACAATGGGTTTACGCTAGGCTCAGGGGACGATGGCCCCCCTGTTATAGAAGGAAGGGGTCTACTTCAGAAGACTGAAAAACCAAAAGACTGAATCCCAAAAGACTGAAAATTCAAAATACTGAATGATAGAATTTGCCCCTTCTCCACTACTGAGTGATCTTTGAGTTGGTATATGTATTTAGCAGGGGCACATGAGGGGTGCAGGGGGGCTTGCCCCATGCATTGAAAATGTGTTCAGTATTTTGAATTTTCAGTCTTTTGGGATTCAGTCTTTTGGTTTGTCAGTCTTCTGAAGTAGACCCAAAGGAAGTAGTAGTCCACAACAAAAATCACCAAAACTGACAGACTAAAAAAAGAGCCATAAAGATGACAGAGAGTACTGCAGAGGATTAGAAAGAAATTAGGTATTGTTACTGTTATACAAGAAACCCAAGATTCCTGGATAGAAGATAATCAAAAAGATTAAGAGAGAGTAAAGGAAAGAAAAATACTTATAAAACCACATATGCAAGGCTGAAATAGCTGGTTTCTCCGTAGTAGCACTAAAATCTGAATCCCTGTGACTAGCACTTGCTCTAAAACCTGCTGGAAAGCACTAGGAAGCCTTAAACTGATACAAGCACTCAATCCTTCTTGTTAATAAGAAGAAATTAATTGTAGGCACTAAGCCTATAATTGCGAAGTACCTTGACAAGGTAGGGGAAGACAGCTCTTGTACTTTCCAAAAGAAACACCGAACCAGGCATGTCCAAGGGTCAGCTTCCGGTGATTTCTCCTGTCTTCCTGGTGAATCTGGGCATACTGAGACAATGCAGAAATTGCCTCATGTATACAGACAATCCTCTCCTCCTACCACCCAACACTACAACCTGTGAGAGATGCACTTACATAGCCAAACTGGAAGCAAAGCTCTCTCCAGCCACGATTGTGCTAGACAGTCAAGAGGAGAAGGTTAACACCTGCACTACACCTCAAGCAACACATAGCCCTTCAAAACTCACGGCACCAACATCCACACATAGTAACACTAAACCCACTTATGCGGAGGCCCTTAACATTAACCTTCCCAAGCAACAAGGGCCTCCGAAGATGAAACACAAACACCAATCACAACCAAAGTGACACATAGCTCAAAACACCAGTGTGCCACCAAGCAACAGCCCCTAACGCAAGAGAACATACCCAACACTTTAGTCATAGGTGACTCTATAGTCAGGCACACTGACATCCCACTCACCAGGCTGAACAAGGAGAAAATTACTGTCAGCTGCCTGTCGGGTGCCAGGATCCGCCACATAATGCATGCACTCAAGTCACTCCACAACAAGTACAAATACAAATCTAACATTGTCCATGTTGGAGTGAATGACTTGAGATGTACCTCCCTGGACTACATGAAAAGAGACATAGAAGAGCTCTCGGATCATGTGGCCCAGGCAGATATGACCCTAGCCCTGAGCAGTATCCTGCCTTCACCCAGAATGAGACTACAGTATAAGGACAAAATGATTAACTTCAACAATTGGCTAAGTTTCTAGTGTCATTCAAAGGGAATCCAATATCTGTCTGCCTGGGATGACATGATCGACAAACCACAATGCTTTGCCAGAGATGGTCTGCACCTGTTGCCCCTGGGATTCAGGTTACTGGCTAAGGCTCTTGCCACTCCTATAGTGCCTTTTTTTGGCAAGGCTCAAAGGACAAAACCACCACCATAGCAGATATCAGCATGCAAAATCTAAAGGTAATGCTACTCAGTGTTAGAAGTCTAAACCTCAAAATGCACTCTCTCGAGGCACTCCTAAAAATGGAGAATATCAATATCTGTGCCATAACTGAGACCTGGTTCAAGGTTCCAGAAAGCACCCCTGCAATACCAGACTACAACTCTTACCACACTTTTCGGCCACCAAACCAGGACCGAAGCACTAAAAGCAGAGGAGTGTCCATATTCACCAAGGATATTCACACCTCCAGGCTAGTTGCCCAACACAATGCATCTGATATTCTACAGGTGCAACTAACACTAGGTAAGACTGCAATCCAAATTGTAGCTTGCTACAGATCCCCCACCATGCCCCAAGATTCTCACTACACCTTTCTAAACATACTAGATAATATTAAGATAAAACTAAACACCCTAATACTGGGTGATTTCAACTACCCTGCCATTAATTGGGAAAACTACTCGGGTACCAACACCTTTGCCCAACGGTTCTTGGAATTCATATATTCCAACACCCTGGACCAACTATTCCACCAGGTGCTCAAATATCCTAGACCTGGTCATTACCAATGATCGATGCTCCACACCAGTGGTCACCCCCTTGTTGGTCAGGTCTGACCATAAGCTATTCACCCTTGACATCCACATCCCACCCCCACCCCCCAGTAGGGAAACTTCCATAAAAAACTTCTCCAAAGCCAGCTTCATGCAACTCAAGTCAGAAGTGACAAACTTCATGACACCCATGCAGATGGGAACTGGAAGTTCGACCACGGAATCCTACACTAAGGCACTGTACGAGCACATCCACTCATGTATAAATCATGCCATTCCAAACAGAACCAAGACAGTCTCTTCAAAAAAAGGAAGCCAATCTGATGGTCCCCTGCCATAAACAAACTATACAGCAGAAGGAAGAAACTGTTGCAGAAAAGAGGAAAATCCCAGGATGCAAAAAACTCCCTTACCAGCCTCAGTAAGAAGCTGAGATCCCTCATAAAATCTTCCAAAGCTAGTTACAAAAATAAAATTGCCAAAGATTTCAAGGACAACCACAAGGCATTCTATAGTTATGTCAAGAATCTAAATGGCAATGCTCAGATTTGCTCTGAGCTACAACAGAATGGCATTAAATATACTGATCCCAAGGATATTGCCAATATCCTGGCAGATCGATTCAGTGCCAACTTCACCCACCCATCACCCCCTAAAGGGCCCACCTCAATACCAAAAGATTGCCAAATTCCAGTACTCACGGCCACACAGGTAAAAATGCACTCTCAAAATCTAAGAATAAACCATTCATGGGACCAGACAACATCCCGGGCTGTGTACTACATGAACTACAAAATGAACTGGAACCTCACCTAAGTGTCATGTTTAATCATAGCCTCACCTCTGGCTTCATGCCCAAAGAGTGGCACATAGCTACAGTTATCCCACTCCACAAGGGGGGATCCACCTAGGATCGCGGAAACTATCATCTCATCAGTCTGACGAGCCTGATCTGCAAAGCCATGGATCGCATTATCATGGAACTTATAAACAAAGACATTGGCAACCTTCAAACACTGGACCCCACCCAGTTTGTTTTCGTAAATGGCCGATCTTGTCTCCGCAACCTGATCGACTTCTTTGAATCAGTCTCCAGAGCCGTGGACGAGGGTAAGGCGGTCCACACAGCCAATCTGGACCTCGCCAAGGCCTTCAACACCATCCCCCACTCTGGAATCATAGATAAACTTACTAAGCTGGGCATTAATCCCTACGTCACTCGATGGCTTACTGACAGAACCCACACTGTAAAAGTAGCCGACTCCAAATCCTGCTCCAGGCAAGTGACAAGTGGAGTACCTCAGGGTACAGTCCTGGGACAGCTCTTGTTTGGCATCTACTTCTCTGAAGTACAGGCCAGCACTAAGGGACTCTGGTTAACAAAGTTCACAGATGACTGCAAGCTGGGAGCCATTATTGAATCCCTAAATTATGTGGATATTCTACAAAAGGGCCTTACAGAAACAGATGCTTGGTGCCAGAGCCATGGGCTCAAGCTCAATGCCAAGAAATGTATAGTTATCCCCTTTGGGAAAAACCATGTGCCCATGAATTACCATATAAGTGGCAGTACACTAAACACTGAAAGTGTGATAAGGGACTTAGGGACACAGGTGGACAGTGGTCTCACCTTTGATAAACACATAGCCACAACAGTCAGGAAATCCTTCTATGTGGCACACCTCATCACTAAGGGCTTTCCATCCAGAAAAAAGGAGGTCATTGTCTCACTGTACTCATCCCTCATTAGACCCATTATAGAGTACAACGCCCCATTTGGTAAGTATCTCACAAGACATCTGCAACAACTGGAAAGGCCACAGAAATAACCTCACTAAAAGAATCACAGGCCTAAAGCAGATGCCCTATGCTGACGGTCTAAATAAACTCCAGCTATACTCTGTCGCATATCGCCTACTCAGAGGCGATCTCTGCTTAACATACAAGGCCATGTCAAACCCAGTGCTGTTGGACATGCTACACTTAAAGAAATCCCAATCCCTCAGAGCTACACACTCCAGGGATCTAAACCTGGTCATCACAATGAACAAGACATGCTGGAGGGATAGGTTCCTAACCCAGAGACTCCCCATACTCTGGAATAGACTGCCCATACATGTCAAGCTGAGTGCCTCTCTGGCCCTCTTCAAAAGGAACTTTGATGATTGAATGGGAGATAGAAAAGTCACCTTGGGGATCACATCAGTCACCCTGCTAGACAGGGGACCAGGGAAGTAAATATTCTGGGAAGAAATAGCTAGGGAATTGTTATGGCTAGGCTTGTATAGACCCTGGGGCCCATAGCCTAGTACCAACCTATGAAGTTATGGATTATTTGCAAAGTGAAGGATTTACTGTAGAAAATCTAAGTCTGGTACTGTCATAGAATGATGGAGCAGTGAGTCCCCAAATTAAGGAAAACATATGGAATAGGAAGCATCTAATCAGTTACCACATGAAGATACTTTGGAGCCTTCAACAGGAAACCAGTGCAAACTTCAGTTGGAATTGCACAGCAAGGGAAGGAACAGGAAACGGTGGGAACTCTGATGCAGTCAGTGTTGTGGAGTGATAGGCCAGTGAGTTCCCATATGAAAGAATAAAGGATGATGCAGGATGGAGCTGAAGAGAATACATGACAGGAAGATGTTCTGACACTTTCTGTAGAATGGCCACAGGAAACAGAGAACAAAGAAAAAGAAGAAAAAGATTGAAGGGAAGAGCTGCTTGATTTAATAGAGACGGACAGACATATTAAGACTGATGATCATATCATTGCTGGAGCCTTCCTGTATCCTGACAGAGTGCTGTTCAAACTATCTGGAGATATACAGAGCTGAGTATATGTTTCAGGCACTTCAGAGTTGTGTACTGGTAATTGTTGTTTGACTAATTTTATATAATTGCTGGCTGACTTCAGAGTTGTGCACTATTATTTTTGCTTCACTGTACTCTGCTGAAGGTGTTGGTTTTCCCATACCCACCCTCCCTATTCCTGTGTTGTTGTTTAAATTTGGAGGCTTTAGCAATTGCCTGCCCCCACTGTAGATTTGATCTAGGACACTCCCCCTAGTCCCATCTCTTTACCTCATTCTACCTAATAGACTCCTTCTGCACATTTTAGTCATTTTTAATTTAATTGCATTTTTTAAATTGTTTGTTCTAACATTGCTACATACTCAAGTGTGCTAGCTTGCACTGCATTTGAATTGTTTTGACTGCTGTTTTAGCTATTTTATATATATATATATATATATATATATATATATATATATATATATATATATATATATATATATATATATATATATTTATATATATATATATATATATATATATATATATATAAAACTTTCCTGTAATTAGTGTAGTCCAGATTCAGATTTGCTGTATTCAGGACTGTATGTAAGCTTCTGAGCCCCCCCAAGCTTTCTGTGTTGGAGGGAAGCCTTCTAGCTTATCAGTGGGAGTGGTAAGCACTAGGTAACCTATCTACCACATAAGGAGTGGTTCTGGCCCAGAAATTGTAGTTATTGGCTGTTTGGGCAGTTTTTCCATCTCTCTCAACTTTCTGATTTAAAAGCCCACATTTGCACTTGTTTCCCCCCTTTCCTGTAACTAGTGTAGTCCAGATACAGATTCTTAGTTTTAGCACTTGAATTTGCTTATTCGTGATCAGCACTTGTTCAGAACTTGTAAGCACTAAATAAGCTAATAATTACTACAGCACTCAACCTCAACCTTCCTCTTACCTAGAGGAAAACAGTTTTGGTACTTACTTTTCTCACTTAGAGAAAAACACCTCTTGTACTCACTTTCCTCACTTTCGAGAGGAAAATAGTTTTTTATTCAGGCATGTCCAAGGGTCAGCTTCCAGTGTTCTCTCCTGTCTATCTGATGAATCTGGGCATCTTGGGGCAATGCAGAAATTGCCTCATGTACACAGACAACCCTCTCCTCCTACCACCCAACACTACAACCTGTGAGAGATGCACTTATCTAGCCAAACTGGAGGTAAAGCTCTCTCCAATCAAGACTGAACTTGACAGCCAAGAGGAGAAGGTAAACACTTGCACCACACCACACTCATCACATAGTCTCACTAAATCTACACCACCAAAATCCACACATAGAAACACAAAAACATTCGCAGAGGCTCTCCATAATAATCTGCTCAAGCAACCTGCACTCCCCAACACAACCCAAATAACACAGACTCAGTGTGCCACTCAACCACAGCCAATAAGGCAAAACAACGTACCCGACACACTAGTCATAGGTGACTCTATAGTCAGGCACACTGATGTCCCACTCACCAGGCTAAACAAGAAGAAGGTTACTGTCAGCTGCCTGTCAGGTGCCAGGATCTGCCACATAACCCACGCACTCAGGTCACTCCACAAGAACAAATATGACTCTGTCATTGTCCATGCTGGTGTGAACGACCTGAGATGTACCTCCCTGGACTACATGAAAAGAGACACGGAAGAGCTCTCTGATCTTGTAGCCCAGGCAGGTATGACCCTAGCCCAGAGTAGCATTCTGCCATCACCCAGAATGATGCCACAGTACAAGGACAAAATGATTGACTTCAACAATTGGCTAAGCTTCTGGTGCCATTCTAAAGGGATCCAGTATCTTTCGACCTGGGATGACCTGGTTGACAGACCACGATGCTTTGCCAGAGATGGCCTGCACCTGTCACCCCTGGGATTCTGGATACTGGCTAAGGTTCTTGCCACACCTATAGTGCCTTTTTAGGCAAGGTTCAAATGACAAATTCACCACCATAACAGGAACAGGCAAGCAAAAACTGAGGGTGATGCTACTCAATGCTAGAAGTCTAAATCTCAAAATGCACTCACTCAAGACACTCCTTAAGATGGAGAACATTGATATCTGTGCAGTGATTGAGACCTGGTTCAAGGCTCCAGAGAGCAACCCTGCACTACCAGGCTATAACTCATACCACACATTTCGGCCATGTAACCTGGACCGGAACACCAAAGGCAGAGGTGTGTCCATATTCATTAAGGATATCCACACCTCCAGGCTAGTTGCTCAGCATAATGTAGCCAAAATTATCCAAGTGCAACTAACTCTGGGCAAAACTGCAATCCAAATTGTAGCTTGCTACAGATCACCCACCATGCCCCAGGATTCCCACTCCTCTTTTCTTGATGTACTGGAAAATATTAGGGTTCGACCAAACACCCTAATAATGGGCGATTTCAACTACCCCACCATTAACTGGGAAAACTACTCATGTACCAACTCCTTTGCTCAAAGCTTTCTGGAATACATAAACTCCAATGCCCTGGATCAACTTATCCACACCCCCACCAGGGGCAACAATATCCTAGATTTGTCATTACCAACATGAGTGACCGGTGTTCCACACCTGAAGTCAATGCCTCATTGGTCCGATCCGACCATAAGCTAATTACCCGAGATATTCACATCCTGCCCCCACCCCCCATTAAGGAAACCATGGTAAAAAAGTTCTCCAAAGCCAACTTCATGCTTCTTAAGACAGAAGTGGTGAACTTCATGACACCCATGCAGTTGGGCAATACAGTTACAACTACTGAATCCCACACAATTGCACTTTATAAGCACTTACATGAGTGCATGGATCGTGCTATCCCAAACAGAACCAAGACGCTATCCTCCAAAAAAAGGAAGCCAGTCTGGTGGTCCCCTGCCATAAACAAAACAAGAGAGTAAAATCCCACAAGGGGAGGAGCTCCCTGGTCAGCCTCAGTAAGAAGCTGCGATCCCTGATAAAATCCTCCAAAGTTAGTTATGAAAACAAAATCGCCACTGATTCTAAAGACAACCACAAAGCATTATATAGCTATGTCAAGAATCTCAATGGCAACACTCAAATCTGCTCTGAGTTACAGCACAATGGCACTAAATATGCAGACCCAACTGATATTGCCAACATCCTGGCAGATAGGTTCAGTGCTAACTTTACCCCTTCTCACCCCCTAAAGAGCCCATCTCTATACTGGAAGAATGCAAAGTTCCTGTAATCACGGCTGCACAGGTAAAAAACACACTCTCCAAAGCCAAGAACACAGCATCCATGGGACCAAGCAACATCCCAGGCTGCGTTCTACATGAATTAAAGAACGAACTGGCACCCCAGCTAAGTACCATGTTCAATCATAGCCTCACCTCAAGCTTTGTGCCTGCTGAATGGTGCACAGCAACAGTTATCCCACTCCACAAGGGGGGGAGCCACCACGGACCCCGGGAACTACTGCCCCATTAGCCTGATGAGCCTGGTCTGCAAGGCCATGGAATGTATCATCATGGAACTTATAAACAAAGACATTGGTAATCTCCAAACTCTGGACACCACCCAGTTCGGGTTTGTAAAAGGCAGCTCATGTCTCCTAAACCTGATAAACTTCTTTGAAGCAGTCACCAAAGCCGTAGACAAGGGTATGGTGATTCACACAACCTATCTAGATCTTGCCAAGGCTTTCAACACCATCCCCCACTCTGGAATTATAGATAAACTCACTAAACTAGGTATAAATCCCTATGTCACAAGATGGGTTGCCAACTGGCTCAACTGACAGAACCCACACTGTGAAAGTAGCGGACTCCAAATCTGACTTCAGACCAGTGACAAGTGGAGTACCACAGGGTTCAGTCCTAGGTCCTCTCCTGTTTGGTATCTACTTCTCTGAAGTACAGACTAACACAGAAGGTCTTTGGCTAACAAAGGTCACAGATGACTGCAAACTAGGCGCCATAATCGAAACTCCTAACAATGTGGACATCCTACAAAAGGACCTCACTGAGACAGATGCCTGGTGTCAAAGCTATGGCCTCAAGCTCAATGCCAAAAAGTTCATTGTCACCCCCTTTGGTAAAAAAGCTGTACCTATGAACTACAACATAGGTGGTAGTATACTTAACACCGAAAGTGTGATAAGAGACCTTGGGACACAGGTGGACAGTAGTCTCTCCTTTGATAATCACATTGCCACAGTAGTCAGAAAATCCTTCTACGTGGAACACCTCATCACAAAAGGTTTCTCATCCAGAAAAAAAGAGGTCATTGTTCCCCTCTACTCATCACTCATTAGACCCATTATAGAGTACAACGCCCCTTTTGGTATGTACCTCACAAGACATCTACAACAACTGGAAAGGCCGCAGAAATACCTCACAAAGAGGGTTACTGGCCTCAAACAGATGCCCTATGCAGACCATCTCAAAAAACTCCAGCTTTACTCCATTGCATATTGCCTACTCAGAGGTGATCTCTGCCTAACATACAAAGCTATGTCAAACCCAGAGCTGTTGGGCATGCTCCACTTAAAGAAATCCCAATCCCTCTGAGCTAACGCTCTAGGGACCTAAACCTTGTCACCACAATAAACAGAACATGCCGGAGGGATAGAGTCCTGTCCCAGAGACTTCCCCTACTCTGGAATAAACTACCTATCTATATCAAACAGAGCTCCTCATTAGCACTCTTCAAGAAAAATCTTGATGATTGGATGGGAAATAGGAAATTCACCCCGGGGATCACCTCTGTGGCTCTGCTCAACAGTGGCACAGGAAAATAATTTTCTTGGGTGGGAAAAGCCAGGGTACCTTTTTGGCTGGGCTTGTATAGGCCCCAGGGCCGATAGCCTAGTACCTACCTCTGAACCTATGAAAGAGCTAGATTACAGGAAGTCAATAAGACCCAAAATGTTCGAATTCTGATAAAACAGATGAACACAGTAATCAAGACTGTTAACAGAAATTCATGTGATGTAACAGAAGTAAATGGGCTATATTACTGTACAGCTAAATTAATAAAGTCTTACCAGAAAAATACAGGACAATACAGGAATGGAAGGGAAGAAATCAAATGCCATCATGGAAGTACTGAATAGAAAAACCTATAAATCAATTAAGGCAAGAAGTGTCACTGCTAGAAGAGTATAGACGAGGGAACAGATCAACAAATATACTTAGAAAGATACAGGTGATAAAAGCAACATGCAGTATTAGAACAGACCGGGATCTAGCATACACTATAGCAAATAATAAACCAAAGACATCAGCACAGGCAGAAAAACTTAGAAGGTATGCAGATGATATAAAGAAAAAGTACAAAATAAGCAATTTATTGATGACTCAAAAAAGTTTTATAAAGAATTGGAAAGCAAGGCAAAAGGAATAGAAACAGCACCAAGAAAAGAAGAAACAGACACATTTTGAAGAAAAATCTATGAAGACTCTGTGGGTCATAAACATGCTGAATAGATAGAAGAAGTAAAAGAAACAATGAGAAATTCAAATATACAGGATATAAAATGAGATGATGTAACGGCTGGAGAAACTGAAACAAAATTAAGAAAAGCTCCTAAATGGAAAACCCCATTCTCAGATACATTACCTAACTTCTGGCTAAAAGTATTAACATCATTAAAGAAAGATTTATCCCTGAGTAAGTGCTACTTATATGCACACCCCAAACAGACACCAAACTGGTTAACAAAAGAAAAAAATTATAATCCTCCTTAAGAGTGAACCTGCAAGCAATCCTAAACACTATAGACCAATAACTTGCCTTCCAATGATGCATATACTGGAACTGCATAAAATGTTTGGATTCCATTAAAGATGTTTTACTTAGGTTTGGATTCCATTAAAGATGTTTTACTTTTATAACTGCTGGCCATTGTTTTATTCTGCTGCATTTTATGTTTTTCCTGTTGGTTGTCTTGTGGAGCAGGCTATTTATCTGGTGCATCTTTGTGTTGTTGTGCTGTGTATATACTGGAATTGATGGAATTGATGCTCATCACTTGTATGTATTCAAATAAGGGTCTGTGTCAGAACAATGAAAAATCAAACTATTGCTCACATGAGCAAATAATCAGGAAATCGCTATTGTGGGGGGCTGTGCCCCCCCCCCCCGCTGAATATATATTCCTACTCTGAGATCGCACTACAGTGAGGAAATGGCAAATATTCCAGTCTTCACTGTGCTGTGATCCCAAAACCTCAATATCGAATTCCTGATTTTTCGCTCATGTGAGCGCTCGACATTTTGCATTTTCGTCGTTCTAAAGTAGACCCTTCAAATAAGACGATGAGGCTTGGGTGTTTGTTTAAGTTGTTTAGTTATTACACACAAACACACCAGGATGGATGACTGGAACATAAAACATACATGAACTAACTGACTGACTGCTAAACACATACATGCTTTCAGTCTGGCTGCTCATTCAAAATTGCACTCTTGCTTGCATGTGGTCAGTACTTATATTTATGTGCCCACAGACTGGAACAGCTCTTAATGGTACAACATACACTCTAATCTAAATCCTCCCTCTTTGACTATTCTGTCATGCAGTGAAAATGACAATTGGATAAGCATACGAATTATACAGATCGTAGGTTCATAAGAAGTTAATAGATTATTTGCCCTGAGGCCCTTACAAGCCTAGCCAAGAATTTAGCCCATGTTCCAACAAGTCAGCACCCTATGCCACTGTCCAGCAAGGACAAAGGTGGAATCACAGGGGTGTATTTTCTGTTCCCCATCCAGTTATCCAGGTTGCACTTGAAAAGCGCAAAAGGGGGAGTCTGTCCCACCAAATCCTACTGATGTTGCAGACCAGGTTGAGGTCTCGTGTGTGGGTTACTCAAGTGGAGCTTGACTTGGCGATATGCAGCAGTTCCATCAGGGCAGGGTCTGAGATTGCTTTGTATGCCAAACATAGGTCACCTCTGAGGAGTCTGTGGGAGACAGAGTAGAGGGTCATGGCTTTTAGCTTATCTGTGTAGGGTAGATGTTTGAGGCCTTGGATTCTCCAGGTGAGGAATCTCTGTGGTCTCTCATGCTGCTGCATGTGCTTTGTGAGGTACATGCCGAAAGGGGCATTGTATTCAATAATTGATCTTGTAAGGGAAGAATACATGGATGTTATGACCACTTTGCCTCTGGATGAGATACGCTTACTAATGAGGTGGGTCATGTAGAAAGCTTTCCGTACAATGTAGGCAATGTGGTGGTTAAAAGTCAGTTTGCTATGAATCTGGGTTCCCAAGTCCCTTCTGATGTCATTCTCCCCAAAAGGGATGATGATGCATTTTTTGGCATTCAGTTTGAGGCCATGTTTCTGGCACCAGTCATTTGTTTTGGTGAGACCCTCTTCAGATATATACAACAATAGCAATCATGTCCAGGTTGCACTGTATCTGGGATTAGGTCTTGAGATATAACCTGACCTCGTAATGTAATAATCAGAACTGGGTTTAGCAACAGGAACAGTCACTGGGAAATGTTCTTCTTCAGGATTTTCAGGGATAGTTTCAGGAACAGGAACAGATGAAATGTTCTCTGGAACAACACTGGACAAATCACTCTGAGAATTAGAGTCTCTATTACAGGCAAGATGCTGTAACACTGGCTCAGACACTGGTAGTAAATATTTCTGATTCTGCCTGAATTCCATCCCTTGCATCTCAATGATGTACGATCTTGGTTCCTCACACAGATGTTTCACAAGTCCTATCCAGTCACATCCTTTCACTGTCTGCTTCCTCACTATCTTTCTTTTAATGGCTTCAGAGACTTGCTGTTTTGTCATAGTAGGACTTTTGGGACAAAAGCTTCTTTAGGAGTTGAGCTTTTACTGCTTTGTTGTTTTTAGCACTTGGAACCAACAAATTCTCACTGATTGGTAGTGTGTTTCTGCTTTGTCTGGACATCAGCCTGAGCAGGTGAACCAAGTAAATTGCTATGAGGAATGTTTTTGAGATTAAGTAGATTAAGAATAACATCAGTATTGTCTCATTTGGATTTCTCCAACAGCTGTTTTGCACTTTGAACTGCACATTCAGCCAAGCCATTAGATTGTGGGTATTCAGACAACTAGTAACATGAACAAAGTCCCACATTTCAGCAAATCTTTTGAACTGCTGACTTGTAAACTGTGCACCATTGTCAGAAACGACTTTGTGCGGACTACCATGGACAGAAAAATGTCTCTTTAGCTTTGTAATGACAGTGCTGGACATGAGATTAGGAAGTAGGCAAACCTCAAAACAATATGAATGAGAGTCTACTAACACCAAGTAATGTTGACCATTCCATTCAAAAATATCTGTAACTACTGTTGACCAAGGTAGTTCAAGAATCTGGTTTAGCTGAAGTAGATATTTTTGTTGATGCAGTTTAGTATTATTACAGACAGAAAAGCTCAGAGTTCATTCTCAATATCTTTTGATATAGAAGGCCAAAATACTAGTTCTCTCACCCTTCTTTTGGTAGAATCCATTCCTGGGTGGCTATGATGCAAGATTTTAATATACTCTTGTTGCAAGGATTTTGGAACAATTACGTTTGGACCTTTCATGATGATACCATCTTCCATCAAATCTCGTCTTTGTAAGGGAAATACTGCTGCACATCTAGAGGTAAACAAGTTTGTTTTGACGGCCATCCTCGACTGATAAAGTAGTTGAGTTTCTGAAGAACTGGATCTGAAGCTGTGTGAGTTCTAAACTCATCAAGACATGTGGAATAAATATTTCTCACTTCCATGACTTCACAATCAGGTTTCTCGTTTTCATGCTGTCCGGTGTTTTTTTCCGGGTGATCTGGAAAAGTATCAGCCAGATAAAGAAGATTGCCTTTTGTGTAAACCAAGTGGAAATTGTACTTTTTCAATTTTAACATCATGCATTGCAATCTTGCAGGAGCTGTGTGCATTGGCTCTTTCAAAATAGTAACCAAAGTTGGGGGCCAGTCTCAATTTGTATAGGTTAGCTATAAATATAATCATGGAACTTTGAACATGCAAACACAATTTCCAAGAGGTTTTTTTCTATTTGAGTATACTACATCTCATTTTGGGTTAAAGAATGACTGCACCAAGACCAAACTTCAAAGCATCAGAGGAAACAGTTACAGGACTGTGAACATCATAATATCTTAAGGTGGGTGGACTGGCAATTTTCTGTTTCAGGACATCGAATGCTCTTTGGTGTTGTTCCAACCAGGACCAGATTACAGTTTTGCATGTCAGCTCTCTTAACAGTGCTGAAAACTCCAGCTATACTCTGTCGCATATCGTCTACTCAGAGGCGATCTCTGCTTAACATACAAGGCCATGTCAAACCCAGTGCTGTTGGATGTGCTACACTTAAAGAAATCCCAATCCGTCAGAGCCACACGCTCCAGGATCTAAACCTTGTCATTACAATAGACAAAACATGCTGAAGGGATAGGTTCCTGACCCAGAGACTCCCCAGTCTCTGGAATAGATTGCCCATACATGTCAATCAGACTGCCTCTTTGGCCCTCTTCAAAAGGAACCTTGATGATTAAATGGGAGAAAGGAAATTCACCCGGGGATTACATCAGTCGCCCTGCTAGACAGAGGTCCAGGGAAGTAAATAGTGTGGGAAGAAATAGCCAGGGAATTGTTATGGCTAGGCTTGTATAGGCCCTAGGGCTGATAGACTAGTACCAACCTATGAACCTATAAGTTAGTTGTGTCCAAGACTTAATGTTCAAAACTGACAAAACAGTAGCTCACAATAAACTGAGAAGGCAAATGTTTGTCAGGATACATAAATCCTTTGCACCCCTCTGGAATTCTACTGAGATGAAAACAAAGCCACAAATGCCACAGACATACATTTGAAGTGGTTACTGTTTTATGTATATATATATATATATATATATATATATATGTATATATATATATATATATATATATATATATATATATATATATATATATATATATATATATATAGATATATAGATATGAGTCTACTGTATAACTTCGAAAACACACACCTTTGAAATTAGACAGTAGATCCACACCTCCGCGATAGTGCACTTCCACGAGCGTCGGTTCAATGAACCGATAAAAAACCTTAAAAATATTGTTTTTGCAGGGGGGCAAGCCCCACTGCATCCCCCACCTGGGGCCTGTGCCCCCCACACACCCCCTACTTAAATATACCAACTCCGAGATCACACTACAGTGGGGAAACACGTAAACATCCTTTCTCCACTGTAGTGTACTTCGGCACCCGTGTTACTTAACAGTTCGTTGAACCGCTCTTCTAGGAAGTGCACTTTCTTGAAACCGAAAATCCACTGTTCATTTTCGAACAAGTGGATTTTCGGTGTTTTCCAGTACACCCATGTGTGTGTGTGTGTGTGTGTGTGTGTGTGTGTGTGTGTGTGTGAAAATATTCTGACATACTTCAACTTGTTGCAGTCAAGTGTATATTAACAATGTCTCCTAACCAGTGCCCCAGAAGATATCCATGCGTGTGTGTGTGTGTGTGTGTGTGTGTGTGTGTGTGTGTGTGTGTGTGTGTGTGTGTGCAGAATGTTTGAGGAAAGAGAAGAAAAATAATGATCACAATAATGTATTCATACTTGTTGCACCTAGACGGTACATTGCCCTTACACAATCTATTGTGACCTTGCTTGCACACAAGGTCTGTGAAAAAAGTAAAAGAAATAATGACCTCACTGTCCACACCCCCAACACAAACTAGAGCAACTTTTTGTGTACACCTTTGAGCATGGCTGGTTTTATAAAGGTTGGACTGAGGGCAGAGGCAACTGTTAAGTCCATATCGAAATCCCTTTATACAGTCTAGAGTGTGGGGACCACCAGACCCCTAGAAGCTCCATGGGTGTGAATGTTCCATGAGGTGTTGTATGCCTTATTTTTGAAAGGTAATTACTTTTTATCTGCATTTTTACTGATACCAGAAGAGTTATGCATGTGCTTGGTATTACTGTTGGTATCCGTGGATACAATCATTGATATTTTTACAGACATATGCACTGACGCTACCCATGAAAAGACAAGTCTATCATAAGATGCACATGCATCATGCTCACCTTCAGGGAAATTGGAGGAACACTGGGTCACCAGAGCATATGGGTAAAACTATTCACTGACAAGAATGGTATGTCCAATCCTTAAAGACAAAAGCCATAGCCAAGAACTCAACCAGAACAAAGTATTGCCAATGAGCAGTTACTTTCAAATACATCCTGATCCTGCTAAACCAGCAAAAATAACCACCTAATATGCACAAGGCTGTTTTGTGATAGTAAGTAAAATAAATTGTGGACAACTTGTTACTCAAATACATTGTAAGCCCCCCCCCCCCCGCATAAGTCATAGGAATACTAGTTTTACACTGATTTAAGTAAATACAACAGATTGTGTGACACTGCTACAGCCACATCTGATCAGTCACTGATGTTCAACATTGATCAAACAGCAGGGGCAAGTCAATTTTATTCACAGTGGTCTCTATCAGTGAATTACAGTCACTTTACAGACTGTACACCAAGATGTCTGACTGTGCCAATAGTAAGGCTAATGATAGTCAATAAATAAAGTTTGTTTCAATCACCTAGTAATCACAGTAAAATATTTAATCTTACTTCATACAAGAGTACATTTGTCTTGCAAAGCCAGCTTACTCAAAGCAGCAGCATACACATGTAAATAAAATAAATTCACCATTCATTACGCATATGCAAAAAATGTAGCATTCACTTGTAATATGGGTAAGAAAAATAGGTTTGTGGTTTACTGTGGTAGCTTCCTTTTGTTTATTATTTTTAGTGTATATTCACGTACATGCATATCTATCCCTGGATCAACTTATCCACACCCCCACCAGGGGCAACAATATCCTAGATCTAGTCATTACCAACATGAGTGACTGTGTTCCACACCTGAAGTCAACGCCTCATTGGTCCGATCCGACCATAAGCTAATTACCTTAGATATCCACATCCTGCCTTCTCCACCCCCATTAAGGAAACCATGGTAAAAAATTTCTCCAAAGCCAACTTCATTCTTCTTAAGACAGAAGTGGTGAACTTCATGGCACCCATGCAGATGGACAATACAGTTACGACTACTGAATCCTACACAATTGCACTTTATAAGCACTTACATGAGTGCATGGATCGTGCTATCCCAAACAGAATAAGACGCTATCCTTCAAAAAAAGGAAGCCAATCTGGTGGTCCCCTGCCATAAACAAACTGTACAACAGAAGGAAGAAACTGTTGCAAAAGAGAGTAAAATCCCAAGAGTGGAGGAGCTCCCTGGTCAGCCTCAGTAAGAAGCTGCAATCACTGATAAAATCCTCCAAAGCTAGTTACGAAAACAAAATTGCCACTGATTCTAAAGACAACCACAAAGCATTCTATAGCTATGTCAAGAATCTCCATGGCAACACTCAGATCTGCTCTGAGTTACAGCACAATGGCACTAAATATACAGACCCAACTGATATTGCCAACATCCTGGCAGATATGTTCAGTGCTAACTTTACCCCCCTCTCACCTCCTAAAGAGCCCATCTCTATACCGGAAGAATGCAAAGTTCCTGTAATCACGGCTGCACAGGTAAAAAACACACTCTCCAAAGCCAAGAACACAGCATCCATGGGACCAGACAACATCCCAGGCTGCGTGCTAAACGAACTTAAGAATGAACTGGCACCCCAGCTAAGTACCATGTTTAATCATAGCCTCACCTCAGGCTTTGTGCCTGCTGAATGGTGCACAGCAATGGTTATCCCACTCCACAAGGGGGGAGCCACCACAGACCCCGGGAACTACCGCCTCATTAGCCTGACGAGCCTGGTCTGCAAGGCCATGGAATGTATCATCATAGAACTTATAAACAAAGACATTGGTAATCTCCAAACTCTAGACCCCACCCAGTTCAGGTTTGTAAAAGGCAGATCATGTCTCCTAAACCTGATAGACTTCTTTGAAGCAGTCACCAAAGCAGTAGACAAGGGTAAGGTGGTTCACACAGCCTATCTAGATCTTGCCAAGGCTTTCAACACCATCCCCCACTCTGGAATTATAGATAAACTCACTAAACTAGGTATAAATCCCTATGTCATAAGACGGGTTGCCAACTGGCTCACTGACAGAACCCGCACTGTGAAAGTAGCAGACTCCAAATCCAACTTCAGACCAGTGACAAGTGGAGTACCACAGGGTTCAGTCCTGGGTCCTCTCCTGTTTGGTATCTACTTCTCTGAAGAATAGGCCAACACAGAATGTCTTTGGCTAATGAAGTTCGTAGATGACTGCAAACTAGGAGCCACAGTTGAAACCCCTAACAATGTGGACATCCTACAAAAGGGCCTCACTGAGACAGATGCCTGGTGTCAAAGCCATGGCCTGAAGCTCAATGCCAAAAAGTGCATTTGGTAAAAACTCTGTACCCATGAACTACGACATAGGCAGTAGTATACTTAACACCAAAAGTGTGATAAGAGACCTTGGGAAACAGGTGGACAGTAGTCTCTCCTTTGATAATCACATTGCCACAGTTGTCAGGAAATCCTTCTAAGTGGCACACCTCATCACAAATGGTTTCTCATCCAGAAAAAAAGAGGTCATTGTTCCCCTCCACTCATCACTCATTAGACCCATTATAGAGTACAACTCCCCTTTTGGTACGTACCTCACAAGACATCTACAACAATTGGAAAGGCCGCAGAAATAACTCACAAAGAGGATTACTGGCCTCAAGCAGATGCCCTACGCAGACCGTCTCAAAAAACTCCAGCTTTACTCCGTCACATATCGCCTACTCAGAGGTGATCTCTGTCAAACATACAAAGCTATGTCAAACCCAGAGCTGTTGGACATGCTCCACTTAAAGAAATCCCAATCTCTCTGAGCTACATGCTCTAGGGACCTAAACCTTGTCACCACAATAAACAGAACATGCCAGAGGGATAGATTCCTGTCCCAGAGACTTCCCATACTCTGGAATAAACTACCTATCTATATCAAACAAAGCTCCTCATTAGCACTCTTCAAGAAAAATCTTGATGACTGGATGGGAAATAGGAAATTCACCCCGGGGATCACCTCTGTGGCTCTGCTCAACAGTGGCACAGGAAAATAATTTTCTTGGGTGGCAAAAGCCAGAATACTTTTTTGGCTGGGCTTGCATAGGCCCCAGGGCCGATAGCCTAGTACCTACCTATGAACCAATAGTGCTATTGTTGGTGTGTTGTTAAAGGAGTACTGTATTATGGGCATTGTTCCCCCTAAAATTCACCTTAATATGCAAGTGAAGGTTACTAATACTTTTATGGTGTAGCTCAAAGGGGTTACTAATACTTTTATGGTGTAGTGTGATGGGTACTGTAGCCACTAATTCACAAATGCTGGAGGCAGGTAAAGCACGTATACTCTGGGGATTTTGCTGGATGCTGTAATGTAGTTTTTGGGAAGCAAAGCTGTAATAAGACATGCTTGTGGTATGTGACCAAAACTTATGTAGATACACAGAACAGGCAACCTAAGTGATACTAGTGTTTCTTATTCTTATACAAATTTGTAATATCACAACTACTAGTTTGTATATGAAGTCTTTTGTCACAGATATAACAGCATCCATGTAATGTCAGTCATATTAAGTTAGCACTGCTCATGCCAATCTTAGGTAAATACAACTGTTTATATGTAATGCCTACTGCATATACCTGTGTAATAAGCAACATTGAGAAGGGGAACATAATTGTACACTTGTTGAAGCAAAACATAACCACATCATTAACCACTACTACATGATAATGCACAGCTCCTTACGTAATTAGTACCCTATCCAGACACCTTACACAAGCACAACTAGGAATCCATAAACACCATAATACTCATTGTGCATATGGTTGCTGCACTGTCTGCTAAACATAATGCATGCTGAATATACTTTATAGTAGCTGTACACACCATTGCTGTCAGTACACTACAGCACAACTACTTCTATGTAATTATATAAACTTTTCTGCAAGTATGCAGCAAGTCCTCATGGGAATTATGCAATATATTCATAACAGTAAATGCTACTTTCTTGGTTCCCAACAGAAAAAAAAAACTAGTCTGACAAAACCTGTTACAGTAGTATGGGATACACACACAAATAAAAAAATACACATGTATTTACCATAACTCCGGATCCTTTTCATTCTAAATTCTATAATATAACTATTAGGTATGGAAATGCTTGTCAGGTCAGATGGCCAACTGCTAGTGCCAGTAACCTAGAGTACCTTTAATTTTTTCCCTGCCATAATCCCCTGTGCCACTTCTAACTTCAGATCAAGCTTGGCCCAGTGAAAGGGCTATTCTCTAAGAACAAATATGAGAGAGAGAGAGAGAAAGAAGAAACACAGGGATAAAAGAAAGTAAGGTTCTAGCTTCTGCTGCTAAACTGTGAAGAAAAGTGCAGTCTGGAAGGAGGAAACAGGGAAGGATGCCATGTTAGACTAGGATAAGTACATATCTTCCATATCCTACGTCATCCATCTGTCTGATCCAACTGTTGGGACAGAATCCAAAGATACCTTCTTCTCAGGTGGCAACATAGCAGGATACCTTTCAGAACTGAAGCTCTGGATCTGCATATCACACCTAAGTTATGTTTATTAAAGATATGCAATGTAAATCATGTTGCTGCAACACAATTTTCCTCCACAGAATTTCTGAAGCAGCCATGAAGTTGCCCTAGATTTAACCAAATGAGCTTTTCATTTAGTAGGGAGAGCCTGTTATTGAAGAGTAAGCAAAGGTAATTCATTTGGACAGCTGATAACATTTGCTTGGATCTCTTTTTTCCACATCTTGTTTTGAGCAAAGCAGATTGCCTTTCCTTAAGATCTTGGTTTTGTGCAGATGAAACCTTAGCTGCCTATAAACCTCCAATGTGTAGAAAATTGTCTCCTCTGTTAGACTGGTTGAGGAAGAAAACACTGGTAGATGAATTGGTTCACATTAAAATCTGAGGCTACCTTTCAAATGAAGGGTTTGTTAAGGTCACCCTATCCTTATGGGATTATCAAGCAACATGCAGAGAAACAAAGCATAAACTACACATTCTTCTAACACAAATAATGGCAACAAAGAACAAGAGTTTGAACACAAAAATGTTAGGTCCACTCGAGAAGCTGGAACAAAGATATGGTTTCATTAAAGTTTATAATTTATTTATTTATTTATTTTACATTTGTTAACAGGGGGTGTCTGACTGAGCTGAAAAGGCCCTTTTTCAGCAGAGGCCAGGGGACAAAAGCTCCACAAAGAAAAATTACAGACACATTTAGTTATTTAGACATGATCAGTTTACACACAAATTACAGGAGACATGTTTTTACAGTGGTATGGGGCACATAAACAGTTACAGTGGAGAGAACAAACAAAAAAATATTCATTTTAAAAATAAAGGTAATTAATAGATTTGTGGTGTACAGCTGAAATTTGGAACATAGGTAGAATACATACATAGTACACAGGTACAGTACATACATTGTAGATTAGCCAGTGTTTGTGAGTAAGATTGAAAACTATTATCAAGTGCTCTAGATTTTGTATGCATGTGTATGTATGGGAATCTACCCAATACGAAAATAAGAAAACAAAATTAAGGTCCTGTGAAGAAGGTTCCTTTACAAAAACACACAACAGAAATAATCCCTTCAGGATTGCTTTGCATAGCTTATGTGAGGTGAATGAGGCATACTGGAAACCATGATAAAGTACAGTTGCGTACACTTACCATAAATGTAGATGTTTGACTGTATTCACTGTTGCAGTCATTACATTTGGGTTATTTGTTTGCAGGTAGCCCTCAGTTGGCCTGATTAACAAAGTCTTGGGTCCTGCGTTTGTTGCTGTCCCTTCCCCCATGACGTCAGGTAGTCAGCGGTATAAAACATGCAGCCAACGCCATTACATCAGTTTTTCTTGCCCCAGATGTCAGGTGCCCCCCTAATGAGGAGCACTTAAATATAAAATTACAATGATATACCTCCAACAAAAAAGCAAATACACCAAAAAGGCTTTTAAGCATAGTAACGGAAAGTAGAGGTATAGCCAAAAGAAGTTAGGAGGGCTGGAGGGAGGGTAACCAGGACTGCAACAGTGAATACACTTGAACATCTACATTTATGGTAAGTGTACACAACTGTACTATGTTCTTCCTGCTTTACTGTTGCAGTCATTACATTTGGGTAGATTCCCAAAACTATGGCTGGGAGGAGGAATTTAGATAGCATTAGGATCAGCTATAAGGCCCTGCAAGACTGCAGTGGCAAAGCCAGCTCTGGATTTAGAGAAAATTGGAAAATGATAATGCTTGGTGAAAGTATGCATAGAACTTCAGGTAGCAGCTTCTAGGATGTCCTTGGTAGGGACGCCTCTGAGAAAGGCTGTAAAGGTAGATGCAGCCCTGGTGGAGTGAGGTCTGATCCCCTGAGGGATAGGTTTTCCATGGTGCTTATAGCAGAAATGAATGCAATGGCCTATCCATTTAGAAATGGTTTGCTTTGAAATAGCCTTCCCCTCTGCCCCTGCAGCAAATGCCAGCAGCAGTTTTTCAGATTTCCTTTGGGGTTTAGTCCTGTCCAAGTAGAATCTAAGTTGTCTGTGCACATCTAAGGAATGCAGTATCCATTCCCCTTTGTTCTGTGGATTGGGAAAGAAGGTTGGCAAATGAATAGATTGATTAAGAGCCACAATGGATACCACCTTGGGCATGAAGGATGGATTGATTCTGAGGGACACCCTGTCCGCATGAAAGATGATGAAAGGCTCCACTGCCATAAAGGTCTGTAATTCAGATACCTTTCTAGCAAGTGATTGCTAAAAGGAAAACTGTTTTCCAAGAAAGGAATTTTAAGTCTGCAGTAGCAGCTGGCTCGAAAGGAGGTAGAGTGAGTTTCTCCAAAACAAAGTTAAGGTCCCAGGCTGGGGTTGGAGCTCTCCTGGGTGGTCTCATATTTTTGGCCCCTCAGAGGAACTGCTTGAGCAGTGGATGAGAGAAGAGGAGAGGTTCTGTGTTATAATGAGCTGAAATGGCTGAGGCATGGATTTTAATGGAGGAAAAAGACAGGCCCTTGTGAAGCATCTCAGTTAAGTATTGTAAAATCTGAGGTAAATTGGTTGAGAGTGGTTCCAGGCACAGAATCTTTTCCATTTTTCAGCAGAGGATTTTCTAGTACTAGGCCTCCTTGCCTCTAAAATGATATTCATCACAGGTTTACTGAGGGATGGTAGAGGAGTGATTATGTAATTAGCCAGGCTGCAAGGTTCAGTGTTAGAAGCTGAGGGTGCAGAATCTGGGTCTCCTGCTGAGACAACAGGGAAGGAGTCTGAGGCAGGTGCCATGGGGATAACTGTGACACACTGTGCAGGTGGGGGTACCAGTGTTGGCGTGGCCAGTCTGGAGCAATCAAAATCATCCTTGGCTTGTCTTGCATGATTTTTAGTAGTACTTTGGAGAGCAGAGGCAGATGGGGGAAGGCATAGACTGATAGGTTTCTCCAGCTGAAGGACAGAGCATCCACTTTCCAGGCTTGCTTGTGGGGAGTTCTTGTGCAAAATTTGTCCAATTGGTAGTTCTGGGGAGAGGCAAACAAGTCTATATTTGGGCTCCCCCATTTACTTGTCAACATGTTGAAAATCCTTGGTTCCAGTTTCCACTTGTGTGGGTCCATGAGGTTTCTGCTTAGTCTGTCTGCCAGTGTATTTAATTTTCCTGGCAGGAATTGAGCTTGTAGGTGCACGTGGTAGCTCAAGGCTGTGTTCCACAATGCCATGGCTAGTCTGCAGAGGGGGTAGAAATGTGTACCCCCTACTTGTTTATGTACCACATAACAGTGGTGTTGTCTGTCTTTACCATAAGTTGTCCTGGAAGAATGTGGTCCTTGACAGCTGTCAGAGCATTCTGTACAGCTAACATTTCTTTTTAATTGATATGCAGGTGCATTTGACTTGGGTTCCATTTGCCCTGAATGCACTTCCCTGCCAGGTGAGCCCTCCCATGCATAGTCTGATGCATCTGTTGTTAGGGTTTGGGCAGCACGGGGTGGTGTGAAAGGTAGTCCCTTGTTTTGGTGGCAGGCCTCTGCTCACCAAAGGAATTCTAGGCGTAGGCAAGGTATGATAGGAATCATTGCTTCTACATCCGGATAATGTTGACACCATAGGCTTTTTAGATAACACTGTAGTTTCCTCATATGCAGTCTTGCATATGGAATTAGAAGAATGCAGGAGGCCATGAACTCCAAGGCTTGCAGTATTTGTCTTGCAGATAGCAGGGTTTTTGTGGCCACTTGTTTGAAGTAGGTTGTCAAATAAATTTGTTTCTCTGGCATGAGGTGAGCCATCTGGGAAGTTGTATTCAAGCTTGCTCCCAGGAATACAATTTGTTGACAGGGTACCAGGTGTGATTTCTTTTCATTTATGGTGTATCCCAGACAAGTCAGAACCCTTTGTACAAAGGCCAGATGATTCAAAAGTATGTCCTGGCTTTCTGCCTGAATTAGACAATCATCCAGGTATGGATATATCTGAATATTTCTTTGCCTACAAAATGCAATAATGGGAGCTAGGCACTTTGTGAATACCCTGGGCACAGTAGATAAGCCAAAGGGCAGTGCAGAGAACTGATAGTGCTTGTAGCCTGCTTTGAAGCGTAGGTATCTTCTGCAAGATTCCCTGATTGGGATGTGCAGGTATGCTTCTTTTAAATCTAGTGCTGCCAACCAGGCATCTTTGCCTAGCATAGGAAGTAACTGGTGAAGAGTCAGCATCTTGAATTTTGGAATTTACAAAAAGGTGTTTAGAGTAGACAGGTCCAGGATAGGATGCTATGAATTGTCTTTTCTGGGTACCAGGAAAAGTCTTGAGTAGAAACCTTGTCCCTTTTCCTCTTCTGGTACCAGTTGAATAGCCCCCATGCTTAAGAGAGAAAGCACTTGCTTTTGGGCCTCTTCCCACTGATTTGGGGGTAGATCTGGCCACCCGCTTGGTGTTGGCACTGTGGAAGTGAAATCTGTATCCCTGGGAAACTATATTTAAAACCCATTTGTCTTGGGTAACGAGTTCCCAGTTCTCTGCACAAAGAGCAATCTTTCCCCCAAATAGGTAGTCAGTTGATAAGTGCTTGGAAATTTTACATCATTGAGACAATTTACCATGGGGGGGGGGGTCTTACTACTCTCGGATTTGGAAGTGGAGGTCTCCCACTGCTTAGTCCTGTGTGTCCCCTGGGACTGAAACCTGGGGCTTTTGCTGTGTCTGGGTTTGGCTTGAGAAGACCTGGAAGGGGCTGGAAAGGACCAGTTCTTAGAGGGCCGGTGCCTACTAAATCTAGGAGGCTGAACTTGTATGAAATCATTAACAGTTTGCACATATTTAGCTTTATCTTCCATCTTTTTAAGAACTTCCTCACCCTTGTTGCCAAACAGGTGGTCCTGATTTAAGGGAGCATCCAACAATTTAGCTTTAACAAGATCAGGTAAAGATTGATCCTTGGGCCAAGCATGCCTTCTGATTACAGACCCAGTAACAGCAGCCCTGCAAGAGGCCTCTAATGAATCAAAACCACATTGCAAAGTATGTTTTCCAACTTGTTCAGCAGAATGCATTAAATCCTGTAATTCTTTATTTTTCACACAGTCAGGAATCAACATCATTTTCTGTTTAAGCAATCCAATAACATGCTGCTGATACTTTCACATGGAACTGGCAGTTTAAAGCCCTAATGGCCAAATTTGCAGAAGTGTAAACCTTCTTACCCCATCTATCCAGCGCCCTGGAGTCTCCATCAGAAGGGGTAGGATTTTTAGCAGTAGAAGCCTTAATGCCCTTGGGCCCCTGTGAAATAGTCTCTGGATCCGCAATAGGATTTTTAAAAAGGAACTTGTGTGACTCAGGGACCCTGTAGTATCTGTCAGGTTTTCTGGGAGCAGAAGGCAAGGAATCAGGGGCCAAACTAGATTCCCAAAAAGCATCATCAACAATGTCTAGTACAGGAGAAATAGCTAAAGGCCTATGCTGAGGTAGGACTAAGAAATCTAAGCCTCTTTTTTGAATCAGAAAAATCCTGGCTTTCCCAGTGGAAATGCTCCCTTAGAGTATATGCAAGGTTTCCTCAAAAGAAAAATCATCTGGAGGGGAAGCAGAGGGAATGGAGTCCACTGCATCAGAATCCTCATAAGTAGATAAGGGCAACACCAGATAATCAGAAGAATCAGAAAAAAACAGAATCCTGGTCAGAAGATTCATAGACAACTTCAGTCCTAGGCCTCTTAGAAAGGGGGGTAGGCTACCCCTGAATAGAGTTATTAAATCTTCAGCCATTCTTAACATTTGTTTTTTAGGCATAGAGGCCTGAGCATCGTTTTTTTAGGCATGGTTCGAGATTTAGGCCTAAGTGAAGAAGGAGGCGTCGGTTTAATATGCAAGTCCGTAGGCCTGAACTCAGACGCCGGTGCCTGCACAGCGGCTCTGGACCCATCCAAGGTAGAGACATCCGTGGGTTCCATAGTTGAAGCATCTCACTGCATACCGGACTCCAAATGGGTCTCAGTAGAGGCCTGCGAATCAGAGGTAGCGGGTATCAGGGGCTGCGAAAGTGCCTCACTGAGTATCGGTGAATTTGGCGACTGGCTTAGGAGAAGCGTCGTTGGCAGTTTTGGACCTTGGCAGCCTGTCTCTGTCTTTATCTTTGTGTTTTTTCAGAATCCCGGTAATCGGATGGCTAACTGACAACCTTTCTGGATAATTAAACCAAGAACCAAAATATTTAGAGGTGAAGATATACAGACGATGGGATAGTGCGCTGATTAAATAAAGCACAAAACCGACAGCAAGGTACGTCATGGTCAGGGCCTAGACAATGAATACAGTACGAATGAAAATCTTTATGAGGTATTTGCTTTCCACAAGTAATGCAATTATTAACTTTTACTGACATCGGTAAGCAGCAAGAAAATGTTTCCCCAACGGGGTACTTGCCTTTGAAACTTGAAAATGAAAATTTTAGGAAACAGCCGACCGGCACTTGCAAACTGCTTCTGCTTCAGGCACCGCACGGCAAGAAAGACTGATGTAATGGCATTGACTGCATGTTTTATACTCCTGATGACCTGACGTCATGGAAGAAGGGACAGCAACCCACACAGGACCCAAGACTTTGTTAATCAGGCCGACTGAGGGCCACCTGCAAGCATATAACCCAAATGTAATGACCGCAACTGTGAAACATGAAGAACATCTGGAAATGGATGTCAACTGCACCTTTATGGTAAAACAGCTAGAAGTTGTCTCAAAGGGTTGGAAGGAAATGTAATGCACTGGACCTGGTAGCTGTAAGAGGGTCCTAGTCTTGACTGACAGCCCAAATAGAAAAAAGTGTATCCATTTACTTTTGCAGACCTTATGAGTAGATTGTGGGATGCTGAAAATGTGAACTGTTTGGGACAAAAAAGTAGTCCTTGGCCATTAAAGGAACTGGAGATACCAGGCAGGTAGCATGATACTGTGAAGGTCAAGGTAAGGCATACTGAAGGGGGTGAAAGAAAATACAGATTTGAGTCTAAGCTAGGGAGGCTTCTTTAAGTGAATTATGAACAAAGGGAATCAGATTTCCCTGGGCAAGAGGGGGATAAATAAGAACTGCAGTTGATTTGCTTGATGATGAGTTAAGAGATTTTGGAATGGGGGAATTAAGTGGGAAGGTATACAGAATACTGGAGATTGCATCTCTAGGGTTACCATGGCAAAATAGACTCTGCATTAGTTAGAAAGAGAAGCAAATAGGTCACAACAAGGCTACCCCCCATGACTGAAAATCTGTTAAGCCTCTGAAGGGTTGGGGGACCACTTGTGAAGCATCAAGGTAGATCTGCTGAGCCTGTACACCAGTGTGTGTTGCAATAAAAGAGATACAGATCCATTGATAATTATCACAGTCTCATATCCAATATGCAAAAGGGATAGGATATGGCTCTTCCCTGTTTGTTGAAAAACCAGACTACAGCCATGCCTGTGTGAATAAAAATTATATCTGAATGAAGGTCATTCAGGAAATCCTGCAATAATAGAAGGACCACCATCACTTCAGGACATTGATAAGAAGGTTGGCCTCTTTGCATCCAAACTCCTTTTATCATCATCTTCCCTTCAAAATACCCCACACCCCAGAGAGAAGGCATCTGTGGTCATTTTTTGCTTGGGGAGAAGTTAAAGAGTCAGCAGAGGAGAACCTCTGAGGAAGTTAGCCAGCCACCAGACTAAGTAAGCTCTGTCAGTTGGAGTTAAGTAAATTAGCACTGATGGTAGATCTAACAATTGAGAGCATTGTGCTTAGGGTATCCATAGTAGAATTCTCACATGGAAATGAGTGTGGAAGAATATTACAATATACAATGCCAAGAATGAGTGCTTCAAAAATCTAGGATGCTGGAAGAAGTCCTTTAGGAAATTCTGCAGGTTTTTGATTGTGAAGACTCTCTCTGGGGGTAGAGTTATGGAACAATTTCTTGTATCCAGACAGCAACTGAAAAATGTATGTAGATTGTAGACACGTGTTTTTGTGACTGACTGAAAAGATAGGCAGAGCTGTAAAAAGTATCTCCAGCTGACTATAAGGAATCAATGCTTATTGCCCTGGTAAGCCAATCATCTAGGCATAGGAAGACATGCCTTCCTTTGAATGGTAGATGAGCTGCAACTACAGCCATACACCTGGTGAACACCCAGGGGGCTGTGATAACACTGAAGGGCAAGGTGCTGAACTAATGACTGGCTCACAGCTGAAGTACATGAACCTTCTGGATTCCTTTGTGATTTTGTGTGTGGGTAGACATCCTGAAGGTCTACCAAGCACATACAGTAGTTTTTCTTGAGACATGAAAGAATCACATGCATGAAACTAATCTGAATGAGGTCTTTAGGCTGCTGATATCCAGAACTGTCCCAAAGGTACTTGTTTTTTCATTGGAACTAAAAGAATCTGGAATAATTTTCTAACTATCTGGTCTGCTGGGACCTCTAGGTCTCTTGAGAAGGAGGATAAAATCCCTTTTTTATCTGCTTTGCATTAGTGGGGTTGGATGTCTGGAAGCAGCTGAAGCTGCTGGGGAGAGATGTGATCAAGATGATCCTTTCTCACCCATTTGCCTTGCTTGATGGACAACAAAAAGTCTACATGGGGGAAGAGAGGCAGCTGAGCATTTGAAAAAGCCTTCAGGGACACTGATTCTGTTTTTTTAGAAAAAGGACTGTTGAATTACTGGTTTTGTGGGCCCCCATGACCTTGCTTGGCATTTATTAAAAATGCCACATCTGCCACAGTCATCACCTACTTGAGGAGGATTCAAAGGGCTGGAGTTTTCTGACTCCAATTTAGAGCTCTTGTAATTCCTGTCAAAAGGATCATTGAGCTCTCAGATTGTGTCTCTCAGGCATTTTACCTTCGCCTAGGATAGGCTGATACCTCTATATAAACAAAAAAATGATGGACTTCCAACAATTGACTTAGTTTCTGGTGTCACTCAAAGTGGATCCAGTATTTGTCAGCCTGGGATGACATGGTCAACAAACTGATGCTTTGCCAGAGATGGTCATCTGTCACCCCTGGGATTTTGGTTATTGGCCAAGGCTCTTGCCATCCTCATAATGCCTTTTTTTAAGCAACGTCACAAGACCAAAATTCCCCAACATAAAAACAACCTCCAAAATTAACTTCAGGGTTATGGTGCTAAGTGCTAGGTGTCTAAACAAAAAACTGCACTCACTGAAAGCAGTCCTCACCCTGGAAGATTGACATTTATGCAGTCACAGAGACCTGGTTTAAGGCTGCAGAGAGCACCCCAGCTATACCAGGTTACATTTCCTTCCACATGTTCAGATCACAAACTGAAGGCATGAGAACTAAAGGAAGAGATGTATCAATATTCATTAAAGGCAAATACACCTGTAGATACAGCACGATTCCCCTGCATTACTTCAGATGCAATTGACTGCAGGTAAGACCCCTTTTCAGGTCATTTCCAGCTATAGAACCCCCCCCCCCCCCATGAATCATGACATCCAATCAACCTACTTGGGTCTATTGGAGTTAATCAAGATACAACCAAACACCCTGGTTTTGGATGACTAATTACCTGTCGATAGACTGGGTAAATTATACATGTTCTAAATCACTTGCCCAAAATTTCCTTGACTTCATTAACTCCAATCCCCTGGACCAGCTGGTTGACACTCACAAGAGGCTCAAACATCCTGGACCTGGTGCTTACCAACATGGGGGACCACTGCACCACCCCCAGAGTGTGGTCATCCCTGGTGAAATCTGCCCACAAATCACTCACTAGAATAACTAGCACAAGACCCCCCTTTAGCAACAGTTAGAGTAAAAAACTTCTCCATGACCAATTACAACCTCATATGTGATGGCATAAATAGCTTCATAGCCCCACCCCCCCACTGATGGAACAGTCACCTATTCCGAGTTAGACACCAATGCTTTATAAAAGCACCTGTACAATTGTATTGACTCTGCCATACTGGATACAACCAAAGCAAGATCTTCAAGGAAAAGCAAACCTACCTAGTGGACAACTGCCATTAATAAGGCTATACAACAGGAGAAAGAAAATGCTGTCTAAGAATGGGAACGGTCTCAAAACTGGAAACACTCCCTCCTCGACTTAAGCAAATAATTAAATGTTCCAAAGCTAACTATGAATCCAAATTAGCTTCCCTAACTAAAGCTAAAGTACAGTTGTGTACACTTACCATAAATATAGATGTTCAAGTGTATTCACTGTTGCAGTCATTACATTTGGGTAATCTGCTGGCAGGTTGCCCTCAGTCAGCCTGAATTCCAAAGTCTTGAGTCCTGCGTCAGTTGCTGTCTCCTCTTCCATGATGTCAGGTCATCAGGGTTATAAAACAGGCAGCCGACGCCATTTTCTTTAGTTTTTCTTGCCCCAGATGACAGGTGCCCCCCAAATGGGTAGCAAAAATATATATATAAACTATATATACATGCAACAATATAAACATTACCTTCATCTACAAGCAAATACACCACAAAGGCTGTAGAAAATAGTGAAGGAAAGAGAAATCTCCAGAAAAAAGGGGGATGGCGGGCGGGTAACCTGGACTGCAACAGTGAATACACTCGAACATCTACATTTATGGTAAGTGTACACAACTGTACTATGTTCTTCGTGTTTCACTGTTGCAGTCATTACATTTGGGTAGAATCCCAAAGCTATGGATGGGAGGCTGGAACTAAACAGCATTAGGGGCGGCTATAAGGCCCTGCAGAACTGCAGTGGCAAAGCCTTCCCTGGACTTAGAGTAGAGATGCAAATGATAATGCTTTGTAAAAGTGTGAACAGAACTCCAAGTAGCAGCCTCTAGAATGTCTTTGGTTGGTACCCCTCTGAGAAAAGCTGCTGATGTAGCTGCAGCCCTGGTGGAATGAGACTTAATGCCCTTGGGCACCAGTTTACCATGGTGTAAGTAGCAGAAACAAATGCAGTGGCTTATCCACTTTGAAATAGTCTGCTTTGAAATAGCCTTTCCCTCTGATCCTGCAGCAAATGCCACTAGTAGCTGCTCAGTTTTTCTTAGAGCTTTAGTCCTGCTCAAGTAGAATCTTAGTTGTCTGTGTACGTCCAAGGAATGCAGAATCTGCTCCCCCTTGTTCTGAGGTTTTGGATAAAAAGTTGGCAGATGAATAGTTTGGTTAAGAGCCACACTGGAAACCACCTTAGGCATAAAGGAAGGATTGGTCCTGAGGGACACCCTGTCTGGGTAAAAAATGATAAAAGGCTCCACAGCCATGAGGGCCTGTAGCTCTGAGACTCTTCTTGCTGACATAATTGCCAGGAGCAGAGCTGTTTTCCATGATAAGAACTTTAGATCTGCAGTAGCAGCTGGTTCAAATGGAGGCAGGGTGAGCTTTTCCAACACATAACTGAGGTCCCATGCAGGAACTGGTGATTATCTGGGAGGCCTTAAATTTTTGGCCCTTCTAAGATACTACTTTAGCAAAGGATGTGAAAAGATTGGTGGCTCTGTGTTGTAATGAGCCGAGATGGCAGAGGCATGGATTTTTATTGATGAAAAAGCTAGACCTTTGTCAACCATGTAGGCAAAAAGAAAAGCTAGCAAGTACGGCTGGTGCATGGCAAGCAAGCTAGTCCGAACAAAATGAAAAAAATGCCAGCACCACAAAAGGACTGATAATAATAACTTTATTAAGCTGAATACTAGACCGGTTTCAGCACATGGCTTTCATCAGTAGATTAATACACTTTGAAGAAAAAGCCCTGCCATAAATACCTCCACAATGATGACATAATTTCCTGTCATAAGAAATATATATGGTTGATACACATACATATATATATTTCTATAAAGTTCAAAATGCATGTATATGAAGAAAATATATTTTAAAATAATAAAATAAATTAAACAGATCAGGCATAAACATTTGATCTGAAAAAAAACAATATTTATAAAATTTATTATTGAGTCCAGGGGAGAACAAAACCCCTAGTTTCATTATCCATTTTCTTTTTTTATTGTTGAGAATTTCATGCCATCCAGTTTTGAAAGCACGGTTACCTGTAATATTATTTATGATGGTAAAAGAAAATTTAGCAGTGGGATGATTCAATGAATGTCTATATAGGGCATTGGTGATCCTGGCATTCCTGATATCCACCAGGTGTTCAGATATTCTAATTCTGAATTGTCTAGATGTCTGCCCAACATAAAAGGCTTGACAGGTGCATGTTGCAAGATAGACAATCCAATCTGAGCTACAATTACGAAAACAACCAATATTATATAGATGTCCTGTATTCTTACTAGTGAATGTTTTGGTTTTAAATATGTAGCCACAAAAACTACAGTGTCCACAGGGGTATGTTCCAACCAGTTTTTCACCCGTAAGTGTCCTCTGGGATACAGTATCATCCCTAGAAGATGTTTTCTTGTAATGGGAGAAATGAGATGCTAATGTTTTGCCCTTTCTATATGAGAATGAACATCTGTCCCCCAAATAATCCTCTAAAAGAGTATGAGACTTTAGTACATTCCAATGTATGTCTATGATGTCCAGAAGGTGCTTAGTATTTCTGCCATAGGTTGTGACAAATCTACAGGTATCATAGTTGGTCTGTCTATGATGGTCTTTGTATTCCAATAATGTATCCCTGGTATAGTTTTTACTCCATTGCATGGCAGAATGAATAGTATGTCCGGAATAACCTCTAATAAGAAACCTGTTGGCTAGATCATCATGATGTTGTTTCAGATCTTGTTCAGAGGAACATATCCTTTTTATCCGCAAAAACTGGGATTTGGGGATATTGTTAATGGTATGCTTGGGGTGTAGACTGTTGGCATGGAGCAAGGTATTATATTCTGGAAATTTGCGATATACAGAAGTTTTGAGGGTGTTGTCAGGTAGATGCCGTAAAAAGTCATCCAAAAAGTGTATTTCATTATGATGGTAATCAACCGTGAATTCGACACCCCATATATTTCCATTAAGATGTTCCACAAATTCCTGTAAATAATCTGTTCCACCTTTCCAAACCAGCCAACAGTCATCCAAGTACCTTCTCCAGATGTCAATTTCAGGTATGTATATGTCGTGTAACTCATCATAAATTATATGTTCCTCTACATATCCCATGTATAGGTCAGCATAAATAGGTGCAAATGAAGCACCCATTGCTGTGCCCTGTATTTGCCAATAACAATCCTGTTTGAAATAAAAACATTCTTGGTGAGGATATGTTCAGCCATACAAATCAATAATGTATTGAATCCAGGGGAATAAATGTTTGCTTTGTTTAGCCAAAAATCCAATGCTGCTGGTCCAGCCCAGTGTGGAATACTGGTATAAAGAGACTTAACGTCAAGAGTGCACATTAGCCAATGTGGCTCTAATTGTGAATCAGAAACAATTTGCAAAAATTCTGTGGTGTCTTGGAGTCTAGCTCTGATGAGTGCCAAAAGGGGTTTGAGTTTTTCAGTTAGAAAAGCAGATAGGGGTTCAGTAAGTGATCCAATCCCAGATACAATGGGTCTACCTGGCGGTTGACGGAGAGATTTGTGGATTTTGGGTAGCAAATATAGATATTGTTTGGCAGGATTTTTAACCATCAAGTGAGACTTAATCTTATCAGAAATGACACCAGCCTCCACAGCCTCCTGTAAAAAGTCATCTATTTCCCTTTTGAAATTGGGTGTGGGGTTGGTGGTCATGTTCATGTAGTGATGAGGGTTAGACAACTGTCTATTTCCCTCCTCCCAATAGTAATCGGCATCCATGACTACAACTGCACCACCCTTATCAGCAGAAAGAATGACTATTTTAGTATTATTTCTTAGGTGTGTTAAGGCTAGTTGTTCGGCTCTCGATAAGTTATGTTTGATGGTATTCTCTGATCCCAAATGAAAATGTAAATCCTTGATGACTGCCTGTTGAAAAATAGCTACATGTTTGTCCATAGGTGGATTAAAGGTTGACCGATGAAATCGGAATTCAGAAGATCTTTGAGAAGGATCTGATTGATCCTGTTGTCTGAAAAACAAGTTGAGATAAATTTTTCTACAAAATGCAATAATATCTGATACTAAAGAACTCTCATCAACAAAGAAGCCAGGGATGAATCCAAGACCTTTATTGAGCAATGCATATTCATCTGGTGATAAAATATGTTTGGAAATGTTAAGAACATTAGTGCTGTGTGAATCTATTTCACCACTGACAAGAATAGATCTCCTAAACTTTTTACCCTTGTGTTTTCTGCCTCCCCTGTGTTTTCTACCCCTAAAGGGTCATCTGATGTACGTCCCCTCTTGGAATTTGGTGAATCCCCAGTACCAATGGATTCCGTGTCTGCAGTAGAGGACTCCTCACCTGAAGTCATGTTAGTGAAAACAGCCTTTTTTAATATAGACCTAGGTCTCTTTTTACGAACATAAGTAGGATTCTTGGTACCCTGGGCAAACCTTACCCCCTTATGCGACTCAAACTGTCTTCCTCTATCATAGTCCTCCCTGTCTCTTGAAAATTTATGAATTTTTTTGGCTTTAAGATTATTCTCAAGAGTCAAAAGTTCCTTAGATAGTTTGCTCAGGCTGTCTTTGAAGTTGGTATGGTCTTCAAATTTTTTTAAATCATTACAAATTTTTTCAACTTCCAAAGTATTGATCTGAACTGTTCTATCATAGAAAGATGCCAGTATGTTCACAAATGACATAGATGCTTGTTGCTGTGCTGACTGCCAATCTTTGAGTAAAATGTCATCAGGGGTTCCAACCAATGGTTGAATCTTAGACCTGAGCCCCCTTGGGGATATTTTTTGGTTCTGGTAAGCCCTGAACAGTTTTAAATGCCAAATATTTGTCCTAAGTGTTTTAATTTTCTTGCCCAACTGACTGAACAGGATAGAGCAACTGTCAACTGGATCTGATATTGGACCAGCAGCAAGGTCCACAGACATAGTACCACTGCCAAAAACCTGAATATCATCTTTATCCACACACTCGTGGCTTCATTTTTACCTGCAGTCTATTTTTCAGTGATTGAACCTCCATGCCAGTTGCTTTTGAAGATTTGGGACATTGTTTTCATTATGGTTATTTTCTTATGTCCTATATGGTCTTAACTTTTTTACAGCATATCTTTTTGATTTTTTCGGCCAAGGATATTTTCCTGGATCAGCACTATGGTTCATACCAGTATAATTAGTTATATGCAGGATAGATATAATTGAAGCATTCTATTTTGACTGCATACAATTGAACCTCTTATTTAAGAACTTTTGCTCTCAGTCGTATAATGACTTGGGTCCCAAGCCACTTTGGTAGATTGTCTAATTGTTCATTTATCATTTTTAGAGTATAAATGCATAACTTCTTTTCTTGGATTAGGGGTTCTATACCTTCATCCTTATCCGACTCAAACTGATATATATATATATCTTTTGGGATAGCTCATAGGGTGGGTTCCTACATATTTTTGCCCAGGCTGTACTGTTGATTGATTTAGGTTATCTGACAACAATTATTTTTCTCAGGCAACTTATTGTCATGGATCTACAGAAGTTACTTTCTGGCCTATGTGCGGATAAAGATGATATTCAGGTTTTTGGCATTGGTACTATGTCTGTGGACCTTGCTGCTGGTCCAATATCAGATCCAGTTGACGGTTGCTTTAGCAAAAGTTCTTAAATAAGAGGTTCAATTGTATGCAGTCAAAATAGAATGCTTCAATTATATCTATCCTGCATATAACTAATTATACTGGTATGAACCATAGTGTTGATCCAGGAAAATATCCTTGGGCGAAAAAATCAAAAAGATATCCTGTAAAAATGTTAAGACCATATGGGACATAAGAAAATAACCATAATGAAAACAATGTCCCAAATCTTCAAAAGCAACTGGCACGGAGGTTCAATCACTGAAAAATAGACTGCAGGTAAAAATGAAGCCACGAGTGTGCGGATAAAGATTATACTCAGGTTTTTGGCAGTGGTACTATGTCTGTGGACCTTGCTGCTGGTCCAATATCAGATCCAGTTGACAGTTGCTTTATCCTGTTCAGTCAGTTGGGCAAGAAAATTAAAACATTGAGGACAAATATTTGGCATTTAAAACTGTTCAGGGCTTACCAGAACCAAAAAATATCCCCAAGGGGGCTCAGGTCTAAGATTCAACCATTGGTTGGAACCCCTGATGACATTTTACTCAAAGATTGGCAGTCAGCACAGCAACAAGCATCTATGTCATTTGTGAACATACTGGCATCTTTCTATGATAGAACAGTTCAGATCAATATTTTGGAAGTTGAAAAAATTGGTAATGATTTAAAAAAAATTGAAGACCATACCAACTTCAAAGACAGCCTGAGCAAACTATCTAAGGAACTTTTGACTCTTGAGAATAATCTTAAAGCCAAAAAAATTCATAAATTTTCAAGAGACAGGGAGGACTATGATAGAGGAAGACAGTTTGAGTTGCATAAGGGGGTAAGGTTTGCCCAGGGTACCAAGAATCCTACATATGTTCGTAAAAAGAGACCTAGGTCTATATTAAAAAAGGCTGTTTTCACTAACACGACTTCAGGTGAGGAGTCCTCTACTACAGACACGGAATCCATTGGTACTGGGGATTCACCAAATTCCAAGAGGGGACGTACATCAGATGACCCTTTAGGGGTAGAAAACACAGGGGAGGCAGAAAACACAAGGGTCAAAAGTTTAGAAGATCTATTCTTGTCAGTGGTGAAATAGATTCACACAGCACTAATGTTCTTAACATTTCCAAACATGTTTTATCACCAGATGAACATGCATTACTCAATAAAGGTCTTGGATTCATCCCTGGCTTCTTTGTTGATGAGAGTTCTTTAGTATCAGATATTATTGCATTTTGTAGAAAAATTAATCTCAACTTGTTTTTCAGACAACAGGATCAATCAGATCCTTCTCAAAGATCTTCTGAATTCCGATTTCATCGGTCAACCTTTAATCCACCTATGGACAAACATGTAGCTATTTTTCAACAGGCAGTCATCAAGGGTTTACATTTTCATTTGGGATCAGAGAATACCATCAAACATAACTTATCGAGAGCTGAACAACTAGCCTTAACACACCTAAGAAATAATACTAAAATAGTCATTCTTTCTGCTGATAAGGGTGGTGCGGTTGTAGTTATGGATGCCGATTACTATTGGGAGGAGCGAAATAGACAGTTGTCTAACCCTCATCACTACATGAACATGACCACCGACCCCACACCCAATTTCAAAAGGGAAATAGATGACTTTTTACAGGAGGCTGGTGTCATTTCTGATAAGATAAAGTCTCACTTGATGGTTAAAGATCCTGCCAAACAATATCTATATTTGCTACCCAAAATCCACAAATCTCTCCATCAACCGCCAGGTAGAACCATTGTATCTGGGATTGGATCACTTACTGAACCCCTATCTGCTTTTCGAACTAAAAAACTCAAACCCCTTTTGGCACTCAACAGAGCTAGACTCCAAGATACCACAGAATGAATTTTTGCAAATTATTTCTGATTCACAATTAGAGCCACATTGGCTAATGTGCACGCTTGACGTTAAGTCTCTTTATACCAGTATTCCACACTGGGCTGGACTAGCAGCATTGGATTTTTGGCTAAACAAAGCAAACATTTATTCCCCTGGATTTAATACATTATTGATTTGTATGGCTGAACATATCCTCACCAAGAATGTTTTTTATTTCAAACAGGATTGTTATTGGCAAATACAGGGCACAGCAATGGGTGCTTCATTTGCACCTATTTATGCTGACCTATACATGGGATATGTAGAGGAACATATAATTTATGATGAGTTACACAACATATACATACCTGAAATTGACATCTGGGGAAGGTACTTGGATGACTGTTGGCTGGTTTGGAAAGGTGGAACAGATTATTTACAGGAATTTGTGGAACATCTTAATGGAAATATATGGGGTGTCAAATTCACGGTTGATTACCATCATAATGAAATACACTTTTTGGATGTCTTTTTACAGCATCTACCTGACAACACCCTCAAAACTTCTGTATATCGCAAATTTCCAGAATATAATACCTTGCTCCATGCCAACAGTCTACATCCCAAGCATACCATTAACAATATCCCCAAATCCCAGTTTTTGCGGATAAAAAGGATATGTTCCTCTGAACAAGATCTGAAACAACATCATGATGATCTAGCCAACAGGTTTCTTATTAGAGGTTATTCTGGACATACTATTCATTCTGCCATGCAATGGAGTAAAAACTATACCAGGGATACATTATTGGAATACAAAGACCATCATAGACAGACCATCTATGATACCTGTAGATTTGTCACAACCTATGGATGGCAGGAATACTAAGCACCTACTGGACATCATAGACAAACATTGGAATGTACTAAAGTCTCATACTCTTTTAGAGGATTATTTGGGGACAGATGTTCATTCTCATATAGAAAGGGCAAAACATTAGCATCTCATTTCTCCCATTACAAGAAAACATCTTCTAGGGATGATACTCTATCCCAGAGGACACTTACGGGTGAAAAACTGGTTAGAACATACCCCTGTGGACACTGTAGTTTTTGCAGCTACATATTTAAAACCAAAACATTCACTAGTAAGAATACAGGACATCTATATAATATTGGTTGTTTTGGTAATTGTAGCTCAGATTGGATTGTCTATCTTGCAACATGCACCTGTCAAGCCTTTTATGCTGGGCAGACATCTAGACAATTCAGAATTAGAATATCTGAACACCTGGGGGATATCAGGAATGCCAGGATCACCAATGCCCTATATAGACATTCATTGAATCATCCCACTGCTAAATTTTCTTTTACCATCATAGATAATATTACAGGTAATCATGGTTTCAAAACTGGATGGCATGAAATTCTCAACAATAAAGAAAGAAAATGGATAGTGAAACTAGGGGGTTTGTTCTCCCCTGGACTCAATGATAAATTATAAATATTGTTTTTTTCAGGTCAAATGTTTATGCCTGATCTGTTTAATTTATTTTATTATTTTAAAATATATTTTCTTCATATACATGCATTTTGAACTTTATAAAAAAAAAAATATATATATATATATATATATATATATATATATATATATGTGTGTGTGTGTGTGTGTATCTATGTATTAACCATATATATTTCTTACGACAGGAAATGATGTCATCGTTGTGGAGGTATTTATGGCGGGGCTTTTTCTTCAAAGTGTATTAATCTACTGATGAAAGCCATGTGCTGAAACCGGTCTAGTACTCAGCTTAATAAAGCTATTATTATCAGTCCTTTTCTGGTGCTGGCATTTTTTTTTCATTTTGTTCGGCCTTTGTCAACCATCTCAGTCAAGTATTGTAAAATCTGAGGAATATTTGGCTCTGCTGTGTCAGTTCCTTGTGCTTGGAACCAAGCACATAGTCTTTTCCATTTATCAGCATAAGATTTTCTAGTACTAGGCCTTCTGGCTTCCAAAATGACATCCATCACAGGTTTACTGAGAGGTGTTGTTTGAATAACTACATGATCAGACATGCTGCCAGGTTCAGTGTTTGGAGCTGATTGTGCAGGATCTGATTGTTTTGCTGAGACAGTAAGTGAGGTATTTGAGGCAAGTACAAAGCTGGGAATTGAGACATATTCCTTAGGATTGGGTACCAGTACTGGCGGGGCCAGTCCAGGGCAATTAGTATCATCTTTGGTTTTTCTTGTCTGACCTTTAGTAGAACCTTAGGAAGAGGAGGAAAGGCATAAATGGATAGGTTTTTCCAACTGAAGGATAGGGCATCCACTTTCCATGCTTGTCTGTGATATGTCCTTGTGCAGAATTTGTCCGGTTGATAATTCCGAGGAGAGGCAAATAGGTCTATGTCCGGGCTCCCCCATTTCTTTGTTATCATGCAAAAGACTTGTGCATCTAGTTTCCACTCGTGAGGGTCCATAATGTTTCTGCTTAAGTTGTCTGCCAGAGTATTTTGCTTTCCTGGCAGGAATTGAGCTTGAAGATGTACTTGGTAAGTCAAGGCTGTGTCCCACAGTGCCATGGCTAGTCTGCAAAGGGGGTATGAGTACGTGCCCCCCTGCTTGTTTATGTATCGCATAGCCGTGGTGTTGTCCGTCTTTATCAGTAGTTGTCCTGGATGAAGTAAGTCCTTGAAAGCTGTCAGGGCATTTTGAACAGCTAATATCTCTTTTTGGTTGATATGCAGATGCATTTGTTTTGGGGTTCATATGCCCTGAATGCATCTTCCCGCCAGGTGGGCCCCCCATGCATAGTCTGATGCATCTGTTGTTAAGGTTTGGCTGGCAGGGGGTAGAGTGAAAGGCCGTCCATTTTTTGGTGACATGCCTTTGCCCACCAAAGAAACTCCTGTTGTACGCAGGGAATGAGAGGAATCATTGTTTCCAGACTGTGACAATGTTGACTCCATAAACTTTTTAGGTACCACTGTAGTTTCCTCATATGCAGTCTTGCATATGGAATCAGTAGAATGCAGGATGCCATGGACCCCAATGCCTGCAGAGTTTGTCTTGTGGATAACTGGGTTTTTGTTGCCATCTGTTTGACGTAGTCAGTTGCCTTTGTCTGGCGTGAGGTAAGCCATCTGGGCAGTTGTATTCAAGCTTGTACCCAGGAATGTTATCTTTTGAGAGGGTACCAGTTGTGATTTCTTTTCATTTATTGTGTACCCTAGGCATGTTAGAAGCCTTTTCACAAACACCAGATGCTGAAGAAGAATGTCCTTGTTCTCTGCTTGTATGAGACAGTCGTCCAAGTAAGGATAGATTTGTATACTTCTTTGTCTGCAAAATGCAATTACTGGTGCCAGGCACTTTGTAAAGACCCTGGGCGCAGTAGATAAGCCAAAGGGCAGTGCAGAGAATTGGTAATGCATAAAGCCAGCCTTGAAACGGAGGTATCTTCTGCATGATTCCCTTATAGGGATATGCAGGTATGCCTCTTTTAAGTCTAATGTCACCAGCCAAGCGTTCTTGCCCAGCATGGGCAGAAGCTGCTGCAAAGTCAGCATTTTGAATTTTGGAATGTCCACGAATGTGTTCAAAATTGATAAATCCAGCATTGGGCACCAGGCCTCGTCTTTTCTGGGTGCCAAGAACAGTCTTGAATAAAACCCTTGTCCTTTTTCCTGTTCTGGCACTGGCTGAATAGCCCCCATATCCATGAGGGACGTAACTTGTTTCTGTGCCTCTGCCCATTGATTTTTTGGCAGATCTGGCCAACCGTTTGCAATTGGCAGAGTGTGGAAGTGGAATCTGTATCCATGAGATACCATGTTTAACACCCACTTGTCCTGGGTTATCAACTGCCAATTCTGAGCATAAAGTGCTAATTTTACCCCTAAGGGTGCTGTCAAAAGATAACTGTTTGGTGATGGCAGAGGGAAGTCATTGATACTGTTTACTGTAGGGTTGCACTTTATTTCCTCCAGATTTGGAGGTAGAAGCACCCCATTGCTTTGACCTGTAAGAATCCTGTGACTGGTATCTAGAACCTTTAGGTCACCTGGATTTGCCCAGTGGAGCTCTGTTGGACACAGGAAAGGACCAATTTTGTGTAGGCCAGTGTCTACTGAACCTTGGTGGCTGCACTTGCAAGAAGTCTTTTACAGTTTGCATAGACTTAGCTTTGTCTTCCACTTTCTTTAAAAAATACAGTTGTGTACCTACCATAAATGTAGATGTTCAAGTGTATTCACTGTTGCAGTCATTACTCTTGGGTTATCTGCTGGCAGGCCACCCTCTGTCGGCCAGAATTCCAAAGTCTAGGTCCGGCGTCGGTTGCCGTCGCCTCTTCCCTTACGTCAGTGCACCAGGGGTATAAAAGATGCAGCCAATGCCATTTTCTTCAGTTTTTCTTGCCCCAGATGTCAGGTGCCCCCAAATTGGTAGGCTGAAAAATATACCAATAAAAATGCATGCAGAAAAATAACATTTTCTTTATCTACAAGCAAATACACCAAATAGGTTGTATAGGATAGAGAAGTGCAGATAAGTCCCAGCAAAGAGAAGGGGGTGGTGGGTGGGTAACCTGGACTGCAACAGTGAATACACTCAAACATCTACATTTATGGCAGGTACACAACTGTACTATGTTCATCGTGTTTCACTGTTGCAGTCATTACTCGAGTAGAATCCCAAAGCTGAGGATGGGTGGCTGGGCTAAATAAGATTAGGAGAGGCTATGAGGCCCCGCAGAACTGCAGTGGCAAAGCCTGCTCTGGACTTAGAGTAAAGAGGTAAGTGGTAGTGCTTTGTGAAAGTGTGCACTGAAAGTTGCAGCCTCTAAGATATCTTTGGTTGGTACTCCTCTGAGGAAGGCAGCTGAAGTGGCTGCTGCTCTGGTAGAATGAGGCCTAATGCCCTTAGGCACTGATTTGCCATGTTGAGAATAGCAGAAATGGATGCAATGGCCTATCCATTTAGAAATAGTCTGCTTTGAGATAGCCTTTCCTTGTGATCCTGCAGCATATGACACTAAACGTTGCTCAGTCTTTCTGAAAGCTTTAGTTCTGTCCAAATAGAAGCATAACTGCCTGTGTATGTCCAAAGAATGCAGAATTTTCTCACCCTTGTTCTGTGGATTTGGATAAAAGGTAGGCAAGTGAATGGTTTGGTTGAGGGCCACACTGGATACCACCTTAGGCACAGATACCACCTTAGGCATAAAAGTAGGATTTGTCCTCAGAGACACCCTGTCTGGATGAAAAATGATAAAAGGTTCCACAACCATGAGTGCTTGTAACTTCGAGACTCACCTTGCTGAGGTTATTGCTAAGAGTAGAGCTGTTTTCCAGGATAAGAATTTTATATCTGCTGTTGAAGCTGGCTCGAAAGGAGGCAGTGTGAGTTTTTCCAAAACATAATTGAGGTCCCAGGCCGGAATTGGTGCTCTCCTTGGAGGCCTAATGTTTTTGGCCCCTCTGAGGTACTGCCTTATTAAAGGATGAGAAAAGCTAGGTGGTTCCGTATTGTAATGGGCTGAAATGGCAGAGGCATAAATCTTAATTTATGAGAAAGGCCTTTGTTCAGCATCTCAGGTATTGTAAAATCTGAGGTATATGTGGTACACACATGTCAATGCCTTGTTCCTGGCTCCAAGCACAGAATCTCTTCCATTTTATTGCATAAAATTTTCTGGTACTGGGCCTCCTGGCCTCCAAGATAACATCCATAACAGCTTTTGAAAGAGGTGTGTTCTGAATTGTTACATTATCTGCCATGCTGCCAGATTTAAGGTCCTGAGTTGGCTGTGCAGGACCAGATTGTTTTGTTGGGTCAGCAAGTGAGAAGTTTGAGGCAATATCCATGCTGGACCTTGAGACAAGCTCTTTAGGACTGGGTACCAGTGCTGGCATGGCCAGTCTGGTGCAATCAGTATCATTTTTGGCTTCTCTTGTCTGACCTTTAGGAGTACCCTGGGAAGGAGAGGTAGTGGAGGAAAGGCATATACTGTTAGGCTTTTCCAGCTGAAGGATAGGGCGTCCACTTTCCATGCTTGCTTGTGATAAATCCTTGTGCAAAATCTCTGCAATTGGTAGTTGTGAGGGAAGGCAAATAGATCTATGTCTGGGCATCCCCATTTCCTTATTATCATGTTGAAGACTTGTGGATCCAGTTTCCATTCGTGGGGATCCATGAGGTTTCTGCTTAGTTCGTCTGCCAGAGTATTTGTTTTTCCTGGCAGGAATTGTGCTTGCAGGTGAATTTGAAAAGCCAATGCTGTGTCCCATAACGTCATTGCTTGTCTGCAGAGGGGGCAGGAATTTGTACATCCCTGCTTGTTTATGTACCACATGACCGTAGTATTGTCTGTCTTTATCAGTAGCTGTCCTGGATGAAGCAGGACCTTGAAAGCTGTCAGGGCATTTTGAACAGCTAGCATCTCTTTTTGATTGATGTGAAGATGCATCTGGTTTGCAGGCCATGTGCTCTGAATACATTTTCCTGCCATATGGGCCCCCCAGGCATAATCTGATGCATCCGTTGTTAGTCTGTCTGGCTGTGGGTAAACAGAATGGCAGACCCTTGTTGTGGTGACAGGCTTCTGCCCACTATCGAAACTACTGTTGTAGGCAGGGAATGAGTGCAATTACTGTCTCCAGGCTGTGGCAATGCTGAGTCCAAACACTTTTTAGATACCATTGTAGTTTCCTCATATGCAGTCTGGCATATGGAATTAGTAGAATGCAGGATGCCATGAAACCCAGGGCCTGCAGGATTTTCCTTGCAGATAAGTGGGTTTTGGTTGCCAATTTCTTGAAGTAAGAAGTCAGTTGCTTTTGTTTGTCTGGCGTGAGATAAGCCATCTGGGCAGTTGTATTTAAGCTTGCACCCAGGAATATTATCTCTTGAGAGGGCACTAGTTTTGATTTCTTTTTGTTTACTGTGTACCCTAGGCCAGTTAGTAATCTTTTTACAAACGCCAGATGCTTTAAAAGAATGTCTTTGGTCTCTGCTTGAATTAGACAGTCGTCCAAGTAGGGATATATTTGAATTCCTCTTTGTCTGCAAAACGCAATTACTGGTGCCAGGCATTTTGTGAAGACCCTGGGCGCAGTAGATAAGCCAAAGGGCAGTGCAGAGAATTGGTAATGCATTGAGCCAGCTATGAATCTGAGGTACCTTCTGCAAGATTGTCTGAATGGGACATGCGGGTATGCCTCTTTTAGGTCCAAAGTTACGAGCCACGTCTTCTTGCCCAGCATGGGCAGTAGCTGCTGTAGAGTCAACATCTTGACTTTTGGAACTTCCAGAAACGTATTTAGTATAGACAGGTCCAGTATTGGTCTCCAGGTTCTGTCCTTTCTGGGTACTAGGAAAAGTCTGGAGTAAAATCATTGCCCCTGCTCTTGTTGTGGTACTTGCTGAATGGCCCTCATGTCCATGAGGGCTGTAATTAGTTTTTGTGCCTCTGCCCATTGATTGTGTGGCAGGTCTGGCATACCTTTTGAGCTTGGTAGAGTGTGAAAATGGAACCTGTAGCCTTGGGACACTATGTTCAGGACCCATTTGTCTTGGGTAACCATTTGCCAATTTGATGAAAAAAGTGCTAGTTTTCCCCCTAAAGGGGCTACCAAAAGAAAAGTGCTTGGATCTGGCAGAGGAAAGTCATTGTGACTGTTTCCTGTACAGTTGTGATTTGTCTTCTCCACTTTTGGAGGTAGGAGCACCCCATTGTTTAGGCCTGTATGAGCCTTGGGGCTGAGATCTGTCTCTGGGATGCCTGTATCTGCCTCTTTGTGGTCTGTCTGACACTGGAAAGGACCAATTTTTAGAAGGCCAGTTTCTGCTAAACCTGGGTGGCTGTACCTGTAAGAAATCCTTGACTGTCTGCATGGATTTTGTTTTATCGTCCATTTTTTTCAACACCTCTTCTGCTTTAGCACCAAACAAAGTATCATGCTGCAATGGTGCATCTAATAATTTTGCTTTAACATGATCAGGCAGATTCTGTTCCTTTAACCAAGCATGCCTTCTAATAACAGAACCTGTAACAGCAGCCCTGCAAGAGGCCTCCAATGAATCATAACCACATTGCAAAGTATGCTTTCCACTTGTTCCGCTGCATGTAATAAATCCTGCAATTCCTTGTTCTCTGAACATTCAGTATTTGTCAACAATTTCTGTTTAAGCAGTGACATCAAATATTGCTGATATTTAAGCATATGAAACTGACAATTTAAAGCCCTTACAGCCAAGGTAGCAGAAGTGTAGACTTTTTCCCCCCATCTGTCTAGAGCCCTGGAATCCCTATAAGAGGGGACAGGGTTTTTTGCAGTGGAAGCTTTAACCCCCTTGGGACCCTGAGATATAGTTTCTGGGTCAGCAGCGGGGTTCTTATATAGGAATTTATGAGAATCCGGAACCCTGTAGTATCTGTCTGGCTTAGCAGGTGCAGGGGGTAAAGAGTCAGGGGACAGGCCGGACTCTGAAAATACATCATCTACAATGTCTAAAACAGGTGGAATAGCAAAGGGTCTATGCTGAGGAAGTAGCAGAAAGTCTCTGAGCCTTTTCTTAGATTCAGAATAATCTTGGCTCTCCCAGTGGAAATGCTCCCTCATGGCATGCAGGGTTTCCCCAAAAGAATAATCCTCAGGAGGAGAGGCTGAAGGAATGGATTCTTCAGCATCAGAATCCTCATAGGGAAGCATGGAGTAATCCTGTTCAGAAGAGGAATCAGAGGAAATAAAAACCCGATCAGAAGAATCATACTCTGTCTGTTGCCTAGGCCTCTTATCAGGAGGGGGATGGGAGCCCCTGATCAAAGTAATTAGATCTTCGGCCATTTTGAGCATCTGTTTTTTAGGCATGGAAGTCTGAGTATGAGAATGCTGTACTTGTTTCTTTGTCTTTAGAGCTGCTTGTCTTTGAAGCTGAAGATGGCTTAATATATAGTTGTGTAGGTCTGAAGACACCCTCAGAAGCCGATGCCTGCTCAGCGGCTCTGGACCCATCTGAGGGAATGATTTTCAAGTGTCCAGTACCTTGAGTATCCAGAGGCCCAGTCGGCCCCACGTGGGAGTCAGAAGCGGCCTGTGGTTCTGAGGTAGCGGGCGCCAGGGGCTGCGAAAGCACCTCAGTAAGAACCGGCGACTGGCCTAGCAGAGGCCTCATCGGTTTTGGACCTCGGATGCCTATCCTTTTCCTTGTCCTTGCGTTTTTTGTAAACTCCGGTTGTCGGCTGGTCCGATGGCATTATATAAATAAATCTTCGGCCAAAGTAATGAAATGCAAAATCAAACCGACGCTTAATAGTGCATTGGTTAAATCTAGCACAAAACTGACAGCCAGCAACATTGTGATCAGGGCCTAGGCAAGGAATACAGTAAGAATGAAAATCCTTGAGGTATCTGCTTCCCACAACAAATACAATTGTTAACTTTTTCTGACATCGGTCTGGAGCAAGAAAAAGGTTTCCCCAACGGGGTACTTAGCTTTAATGAAGACTTCGGTTCTTATAGGTTCATAGGTTGGTACTAGGCTATCAGCCCTAGGGCCTATACAAGCCTATCCATAACAATTCCCTGGCTATTTTTTCCCACATTATTTACTTTCCTGGACCCCTGTCTAGCAGGGCGACTGACGTGATCCCTGGGGTGAATTTCCTTTCTCCCATCCAATTGTCAAGGTTCCTCTTGAAGAGGTCCAAAGAGGCACTCTGCTTGACATGTATGGGCATTCGAAAATGTATGAAATTTGATTTTGAAAATCTCAGGAGTCGGCTGACCGGCACTTGCGAACTGCTTTTGCTTCGGGCACCGCACGGCAAGAAAGACTGAAGAAAATGGCGTCGGCTGCATCTTTTATACCCCTGGTGCACTGACGTTAGGGATGAGGCGACAGCAACCGATGCTGGACCTAGACTTTGGAATTCTGGCCGACTGAGGGTGGCCTGCCAGCAGGAAAACCCAAGAGTAATGACTGCAACAATGAAACACGATGAACATCCTCTTCTGCCTTAATACCAGAGTATCATGCTGTAAAGGTGCATCCAGCAATTTAGCTTTAACATGATCAGGCAAATTCTGTTCTTTTAACCAGGCATGCCACCTAATCACAGATCCAGTAACTGCGGCTCTGCAGGAGGCCTCTAAGGAATCAAAACCACATTGCAAAGTAAGCTTTCCAACTTGTTCTGCTGCACGCAATAATTCCTGCAATTCTTTATTTTCTGTACATTCAGACATCAACATAATTTTCTGTTTTACTAATCCCATAACATCTTGTTGATACTTGAGCATATGAAACTGGCAGTTTAAGGCCCTAATTGCCAAGGTTGCAGATGTATAAACCTTCTTTCCCCATCTATCCAGTGCCCTGGAATCTCTGTCAGAGGGGGTAGGATTTTTTGCTGTTGAGGCCTTAACACCTTTTGGACCCTGTGAAATAGTTTCAGGGTCAGCAGCAGGGCTTCTAAATAAAAATTTGTGTGAGTCAGGAACCCTGTAATATCTGTCTGGCTTGCTAGGACCTTGAGGTAAGGACTCTGGAGTCAAGCTTGACTCCGAAAACACATCATCTACAATGTCTAAAACAGGAGGTATGGCTAAAGGCTTATGCTGAGGGAGAAGAAGGAAATCTCTAAGCTTCTTTTTTGATTCGGAGAAATCTTGACTCTCCCAGTGAAAATGCTCCCTCAAAGTATGCAGGGTTTCTCCAAAGGAATAATCTTCAGGAGGAGATGCAGATGGGATAGATTCCTCTGCATCAGAATCCTCGTAAGGTGGTATAGAAAATTCCTGATCAGATGAGGAATCAGAAGAAATAGAAATCTGATCTGAAGATTCATAATCAGTGTCTTGCCTAGGCCTTTTATCAGGAGGGGTTAGGAACCCCTGATCAAGGTAATTAGGTCTTCAGCCATTTTGATCATCTGCTTTTTGGGCATAGAGGCCTGTGCACATGGCTCATGCGTCATTTTTTTAGCTTTAGAAGTTGCTTTTGTCTTTGATTTTGAAGCTGGTTTCGGTTCTATATAAAAATGCTGTGGTCTGAATACACCCTCAGATGCCAGTGCCTGCTCAGCGGCTCCGGACTCATCTGAGGGAGAGACATGCGTGGGTACAATACTTTGAGAATCTCGTGGCGTCCCGGACTCCACATGGGTCTTGGTGGAGGCCTGCGACTTGAAAGTAGCGGGTATCAGGGGCTGCAAAAGCGCCTCACTGAGTACCGGCGAACAGGCGACTGGCTTAGGAGAAGCTCTGTCGTCGGTTTTAGACCTCGACGGTCTGTCGCTTTCCTTTTCTTTGCGTTGTTTGTGAACTCCGGTAGTCAGATTGCTATCCGACATTTCAGGATAGTTAAATCTGTTTCCAAAATATTTTGAAGCAAAGATATACTGACGCTTAATAGTGCGTTGGTTAAATCTAGCACAAAACTGACAGCTAGGCACGTTATGATCATGGCCTAGGCAAGGAATACAGTATAAATGGAAATCCTTATGAGGTATTTGCTTTCCACAACTAATGCAATTATTAACTTTTACTGACATCGGTATGGAGCAAGAAAAAGTTTCCCCAATGGGGTACTTAGCTTTAGTGAAGACTTCGGTTCTGAAACTCGAATTCAAAATTTTCAGGAGTCGGCCAACCAGCACTTGTGAACTGTTTCTGCTTCGGGCACTGCGCGGCAAGAAAGACTAAAGAAAATGGTGTTGGCTTCCTGTTTTAAACCCCTGACGACCTGACGTCATGGAAGAGGAGACAGCAACTGACGCAGGACCCAAGACTTTGGAATTCAGGCCGACTGAGGGCAACCTACCAGCAGATTATCCAAATGTAATGACTGCAACAGTGAAACACGAAGAACATCCACAAGGCATTCTTTAGTTACATCCATAACATCAGAGGTGAGGCAGCATCCCTAACACCTGTCCCCTGCCTAGTATCTCAAAGATGCAGGTCTTACATGCCCTCTCCAAGGCCAAAAACACAGCCTCTATGGGACCAGACAACATCCCCAGGCTGTGTTCTACATGGGTTAAAACCATACATTTCATCCTGGAAACATCAAAAATCTGGACAAAGGTGAATGGAAAATAGGTACAAATCTGTACGCCAATAACAAAATGTGCATACATAATTATGAAACCCCACCCACTTCTGTGGAATTGTGGGATACCAACATTCAAATGTAAATCAAAGAACAGACAAAACATTAAACATGTTAAGTATAACCAGAACATTCTGTAGATTTGTAAACTGCCCTGACTCCTCTTAAATGCTTCTGATTAGTAATGTGGGTGGGTGGGTGGCTTGCTGTTTTCATTTAATAGTTTGTATGCAATGATATTTTAAAAAAAATGTAACTAGAACTGGTAACTTGGCTGTTTGTATGGCATCACAGAGGTGTTCCCTGTTATTTGACAAATTTAATTACATTTTTTTTTCTTGTTGGGAATTCAGACTAATGCATGGAACAGCACCAAGAATCTCTGGTAATGTATAGGACTGTAATACTACACAAGACTTTTATGGAAAGTTTCCTTGATCAATCCAGATTAAAATCCTGTTACCATATTTTTTAATCAAACTGGAAACTTTCACTTTTTATGTTAAGTATTATGTTGGTAAGAAGTGGTGAACAGTATCATTTTAAACTTAATTTGGTGCTTCCAATCACGTCATACACCTAACTTACAGTTGCTAATTCCACCTACGATCCAGAGATATCTGTGTGTTGACCATAATCATGCTACTCCAGTGTGCACTCTATGCCTGAACTGCCACATACTTTAATGCTGCTTAGTTTGTTAAAATAATGGCAATGGTGTACTCTGCTTGTATTAAAATTTGTACAGTCAAGCTTATGAAAATGTAGCTTAAAATGAAAACAGTATTTATGATATTTAAATTATCTAGTACATACCTGGAGCAGTTTAGACACAAAATGAAAGCATTACTTTAAATAAGTTAACCCTGTGCAAATCTACAGATCCAACTGCTCTTTTCCCCGTGACTTAACCAAGAGAAACATAAAAAGCATGCACTTTGCACCGTTAAGACTGAAGAAAGTAAGCTTGTTTTCATTTGTAGGAACACAAACACTCATCAGCAAACAGAATAAAAAAGGTAGTTGCATCACTGGTAAAATGACACAGACGGTACATTTTTAACCAACATATTTCTGAATACATCTGAGCTACACATTACTCACAAATAGTTGGTAAACACTGAATACAATTTTCTGAAAAAAAGCATTCGTACCTTTTGCAAATTCAGTCCAAATATCCAATTCCTGTTAGTTTTGTTTTTACTTCATTCCAGCTGTCTACAAAAAGTTCATAATTTTCCGAGTGAATCTTATTTCACTTCATTTTAATAAGTAGACTAAGTAGAGGTTTACTTTTATAAATAGATTAAAGCACTCAAAAACTACATAGTACAAATGACGTTTCCGGAGAGCAGTAGAACTACATTCAAAGAAGTGCCTCAGTCATTTCTGTGCTTCCTATTGGGCAGCCCTAGAAGCTTCCCAGTAACATTTTAAGTTATCCAATTGGTAACCTAAATACCCACCCTAAGAGGTACAATTAATATACAGGGTGTCAGGATTCCTCAGCACTTTAAAGGCAGAGTTAAAAATCGAAAATGAAACTTTATTTTATTTTTTTATTTTACAATTGTTAACCGGGCTAGTCCAACTGGATACATGTCCATTTTCAGTGGAGGCCCGAGGAGAAAAGCTCCGCTAATTACTACTTAACAAGTTAAAAAATATATACAGAATTATGCAATAAAAAGAAAACATTTGCTTTAAATTTCTTCCAGAATGTATATACACAAGAGTACAATATGAGACTTAGCAGGTGAATAAGATTAGATATTTTACTTAGTTACAGTATTACTACATTATACTGAGAAGCAAAATTAGATTTCAGTAGTTAGAAATGAACCCGAAGGAGGAGAAGGAATATTACAGAGGCAACTCATATAAAGTGATGGTAGTATTACATACACGTAGAAAGAAGGTAAAAGGAGAGGGAGAGGGATGAGTAGAGGAAATTTGTGGGAGTTAGAGTTTTAGTCGGGGTTAAAGCACGGACATAACCAGTGATTTTTAAGGTAAATTCTAAGTTTTTGTTTGAACAAAACAGGGGTTGGAATTGAAGTAAGTTCAATAGGAAGTTGATTCCAGTGTTTACCAATGGTGTTAGAGAAAAGGGAGTCACCAGCAAGGTTGTTGGATTTAGTTAAAGTTACTAGGAGTTTGCTAGAGGAGCGAAGTGAATTCAGGTTAGAGTAAGGGGTAAGAAGTTTGGAAAGTGCAGGTGTGTTATTAGGTTGATAGAAAGCTCTTTGGACAAAGGAAAGTTAGGAAAGAAGCAGCATATTTTCTAATTCCAGCCAGTGAAGTTTCTGAAGGTTCAGACAGTGGTGAGTTCTGAATGGATTACCAGTCACAAATCTAGCAATACTATTATATGTGTTAGTCAGTTTAGAGATTGTTTTTCTTCAGGTTAGTGTAAATTGGTGAGGCATAGAGAAGAGTTGAAATAAGGTGAGAGTGGGCAAGAGTAACTTTGGCTGTCGGGTTAAGAATGTTTTAATTCTGTAGAGGGAGCCCAATTTTCTGTTTACAGTTTTAATGGTATTATTGATGTGACAATCATAGGAAAGGTTGTTGTCAATCATGACACCTAGCAGTTTGGTAGTAGAGTCGGCTGATATGAGGGTGCCATTAATAGATAAGATGGAGAAGTCTAATGTGGGGGACCTAGTAGTAGGTTTAAAGAGGAGGAGTTTTGTTTTTTTAACATTTAAAAGTAGGCAGCGTTTTAAGAACCATGCTTCTACTGTGTGGAATACATTTTGAGTAATAGTTTGAAGTAATTATGAAACCCCACCCACTTCTGTGGAATTGTGGGATACCAACATTCAAATGTAAATCAAAGAACAGACAAAACATTAAACATGTTAAGTATAACCAGAACATTCTGTAGATTTGTAAACTGCCCTGACTCCTCTTAAGTGCTTCTGATTAGTAATGTGGGTGGGTGGGTGGCTTGCTGTTTTCATTTAATAGTTTGTATGCAATGATATTTAAAAAAAATGTAACTAGAACTGGTAACTTGGCTGTTTGTATGGCATCACAGAGGTGTTCCCTGTTATTTGACAAATTTAATTACATTTTTTTTCTTGTTGGGAATTCAGACTAATGCATGGAACAGCACCAAGAATCTCTGGTAATGTATAGGACTGTAATACTACTCAAGACTTTTATGGAAAGTTTCCTTGATCAATCCAGATTAAAATCCTGTTACCATATTTTTAATCAAACTGGAAACTTTCACTTTTATGTTAATTATTATGTTGGTAAGAAGTGGTGAACAGTATCATTTTAAACTTAATTTGGTGCTTCCAATCACGCCATACACCTAACTTACAGTTGCTAATTCCACCTACGATCCAGAGATATCTGTGTGTTGACCATAATCATGCTACTCCAGTGTGCACTCTATGCCTGAACTGCCACATACTTTAAAAATGCTGCTTAGTTTGTTAAAATAATGGCAATGGTGTACTCTGCTTGTATTAAAATTTGTACAGTCAAGCTTATGAAAATGTAGTTTAAAATGAAAACAGTATTTATGATATTTAAATTATCTAGTACATACCTGGAGCAGTTTAGACACAAAATGAAAGCATTACTTTAAATAAGTTAACCCTGTGCAAATCTACAGATCCAACTGCTCTTTTCCCCGTGACTTAACCAAGAGAAACATAAAAAGCATGCACTTTGCACTGTTAAGACTGAAGAAAGTAAGCTTGTTTTCATTTGTAGGAACACAAACACTCATCAGCAAACAGAATAAAAAAGGTAGTTGCAGCACTGGTAAAATGACACAGATGGTACATTTTTAACCAACATATTTCTGAATACATCTGAGCTACACATTACTCACAAATAGTTGGTAAACACTGAATACAATTTTCTGAAAAAAAGCATTCGTACCTTTTGCAAATTCAGTCCAAATATCCAATTCCTGTTAGTTTTGTTTTTACTTCATTCCAGCTGTCTACAAAAAGTTCATAATTTTCCGAGTGAATCTTATTTCACTTCATTTTAATAAGTAGACTAAGTAGAGGTTTACTTTTATAAATAGATTAAAGCTCTCAAAAACTACATAGTACAAATGACGTTTCCGGAGAGCAGTAGAACTACATTCAAAGAAGTGCCTCAGTCATTTCTGTGCTTCCTATTGGGCAGCCCTAGAAGCTTCCCAGTAACATTTTAAGTTATCCAATTGGTAACCTAAATACCCACCCTAAGAGGTACAATTAATATACAGGGTGTCAGGGTTCCTCAGCACTTTAAAGGCAGAGTTAAAAATCGAAAATGAAACTTTATTTTATTTTTTTATTTTACAATTGTTAACCGGGCTAGTCCAACTGGATACATGTCCATTTTCAGTGGAGGCCCGAGGAGAAAAGCTCCGCTAACTACTACATAACAAGTTAAAAAAAATATACAGAATTATGCAATAAAAAGAAAACATTTGCTTTAAATTTCTTCCAGAATGTATATATACAAGAGTACAATATGAGACTTAGCAGGTGAATAAGATTAGATATTTTACTTAGTTACAGTATTACTACATTATACTGAGAAGCAAAATTAGATTTCAGTAGTTAGAAATGAACCCGAAGGAGGAGAAGGAATATTACAGGGGTAACTCATATAAAGTGATGGTAGTATTACATACACGTAGAAAGAAGGTAAAAGGAGAGGGAGAGGGATGAGTAGAGGAAATTTGTGGGAGTTAGAGTTTTAGTCGGGTTAAAGCACGGACATAACCAGTGATTTTAAGGTAAATTCTAAGTTTTTGTTTGAACAAAACAGGGGTTGGAATTGAAGTAAGTTCAATAGGAAGTTGATTCCAGTGTTTACCAATGGTGTTAGAGAAAAGGGAGTCACCAGCAAGGTTGTTGGATTTAGTTAAAGTTACTAGGAGTTTGCTAGAGGAGCGAAGTGAATTCAGGTTAGAGTAAGGGGTAAGAAGTTTGGAAAGTGCAGGTGTGTTATTAGGTTGATAGAAAGCTCTTTGGACAAAGGAAAGTTAGGAAAGAAGCAGCATATTTTCTAATTCCAGCCAGTGAAGTTTCTGAAGGTTCAGACAGTGGTGAGTTCTGAATGGATTACCAGTCACAAATCTAGCAATACTATTATATGTGTTAGTCAGTTTAGAGAGATTGTTTTTCTTCAGGTTAGTGTAAATTGGTGAGGCATAGAGAAGAGTTGAAATAAGGTGAGAGTGGGCAAGAGTAACTTTGGCTGTGGGGGTTAAGAATGTTTTAATTCTGTAGAGGGAGCCCAATTTTCTGTTTACAGTTTTAATGGTATTATTGATGTGACAATCATAGGAAAGGTTGTTGTCAATCATGACACCTAGCAGTTTGGTAGTAGAGTCGGCTGATATGAGGGTGCCATTAATAGATAAGATGGAGAAGTCTAATGTGGGGGACCTAGTAGTAGGTTTAAAGAGGAGGAGTTTTGTTTTTTTAACATTTAAAAGTAGGCAGCGTTTTAAGAACCATGCTTCTACTGTGTGGAATACATTTTGAGTAATAGTTTGAAGTAATTATGAAACCCCACCCACTTCTGTGGAATTGTGGGATACCAACATTCAAATGTAAATCAAAGAACAGACAAAACATTAAACATGTTAAGTATAACCAGAACATTCTGTAGATTTGTAAACTGCCCTGACTCCTCTTAAGTGCTTCTGATTAGTAATGTGGGTGGGTGGGTGGCTTGCTGTTTTCATTTAATAGTTTGTATGCAATGATATTTAAAAAAAATGTAACTAGAACTGGTAACTTGGCTGTTTGTATGGCATCACAGAGGTGTTCCCTGTTATTTGACAAATTTAATTACATTTTTTTTCTTGTTGGGAATTCAGACTAATGCATGGAACAGCACCAAGAATCTCTGGTAATGTATAGGACTGTAATACTACACAAGACTTTTATGGAAAGTTTCCTTGATCAATCCAGATTAAAATCCTGTTACCATATTTTTTAATCAAACTGGAAACTTTCACTTTTTATGTTAATTATTATGTTGGTAAGAAGTGGTGAACAGTATCATTTTAAACTTAATTTGGTGCTTCCAATCACGTCATACACCTAACTTACAGTTGCTAATTCCACCTACGATCCAGAGATATCTGTGTGTTGACCATAATCATGCTACTCCAGTGTGCACTCTATGCCTGAACTGCCACATACTTTAAAAATGCTGCTTAGTTTGTTAAAATAATGGCAATGGTGTACTCTGCTTGTATTAAAATTTGTACAGTCAAGCTTATGAAAATGTAGTTTAAAATGAAAACAGTATTTATGATATTTAAATTATCTAGTACATACCTGGAGCAGTTTAGACACAAAATGAAAGCATTACTTTAAATAAGTTAACCCTGTGCAAATCTACAGATCCAACTGCTCTTTTCCCCGTGACTTAACCAAGAGAAACATAAAAGCATGCACTTTGCACTGTTAAGACTGAAGAAAGTAAGCTTGTTTTCATTTGTAGGAACACAAACACTCATCAGCAAACAGAATAAAAAAGGTAGTTGCAGCACTGGTAAAATGACACAGATGGTACATTTTAACCAACATATTTCTGAATACATCTGAGCTACACATTACTCACAAATAGTTGGTAAACACTGAATACAATTTTCTGAAAAAGCATTCGTACCTTTTGCAAATTCAGTCCAAATATCCAATTCCTGTTAGTTTTGTTTTTACTTCATTCCAGCTGTCTACAAAAAGTTCATAATTTTCCGAGTGAATCTTATTTCACTTCATTTTAATAAGTAGACTAAGTAGAGGTTTACTTTTATAAATAGATTAAAGCTCTCAAAACTACATAGTACAAATGACGTTTCCGAGAGCAGTAGAACTACATCCAAAGAAGTGCCTCAGTCATTTCTGTGCTTCCTATTGGGCAGCCCTAGAAGCTTCCCAGTAACATTTTAAGTTATCCAATTGGTAACCTAAATACCCACCCTAAGAGGTACAATTAATATACAGGGTGTCAGGGTTCCTCAGCACTTTAAAGGCAGAGTTAAAATCGAAAATGAAACTTTATTTTATTTTTATTTTACATTTGTTAACCGTCTAGTCCAACTGGATACATGTCCATTTTCAGTGGAGGCCCAAGGAGAAAAGCTCCGCTAACTACTGCATAACAAGTTAAAAAAAATATTCAGAATTATGCAATAAAAAGAAAACATTTGCTTTAAACTTCTTCCAGAATGTATATATACAAGAGTACAATATGAGACTTAGCAGGTGAATAAGATTAGATATTTTACTTAGTTACAGTATTACTACATTATACTGAGAAGCAAAATTAGATTTCAGTAGTTAGAAATGAACCCGAAGGAGGAGAAGGAATATTACAGGGGTAACTCATATAAAGTGATGGTAGTATTACATACACGTAGAAAGAAGGTAAAAGGAGAGGGAGAGGGATGAGTAGAGGAAATTTGTGGGAGTTAGAGTTTTAGTCGGGGTTAAAGCACGGACATAACCAGTGATTTTTAAGGTAAATTCTAAGTTTTTGTTTGAACAAAACAGGGGTTGGAATTGAAGTAAGTTCAATAGGAAGTTGATTCCAGTGTTTACCAATGGTGTTAGAGAAAAGGGAGTCACCAGCAAGGTTGTTGGATTTAGTTAAAGTTACTAGGAGTTTGCTAGAGGAGCGAAGTGAATTCAGGTTAGAGTAAGGGGTAAGAAGTTTGGAAAGTGCAGGTGTGTTATTAGGTTGATAGAAAGCTCTTTGGACAAAGGAAAGTTAAGAAAGAAGCAGCATATTTTCTAATTCCAGCCAGTGAAGTTTCTGAAGGTTCAGACAGTGGTGAGTTCTGAATGGATTACCAGTCACAAATCTAGCAATACTATTATATGTGTTAGTCAGTTTAGAGAGATTGTTTTTCTTCAGGTTAGTGTAAATTGGTGAGGCATAGAGAAGAGTTGAAATAAAGTGAGAGTGGGCAAGAGTAACTTTGGCTGTCGGGGTTAAGAATGTTTTAATTCTGTAGAGGGGCCCAATTTTCTGTTTACAGTTTTAATGGTATTATTGATGTGACAATCATAGGTAAGGTTGTTGTCAATCATGACACCTAGCAGTTTGGTAGTAGAGTCGGCTGATATGAGGGTGCCATTAATAGATAAGATGGAGAAGTCTAATGTGGGGGACCTAGTAGTAGGTTTAAAGAGGAGGAGTTTTGTTTTTTTAACATTTAAAAGTAGGCAGCGTTTTAAGAACCATGCTTCTACTGTGTGGAATACATTTTGAGTAATAGTTTGAAGCTCTGGTATGGTTTTAGCTGAGCAAATAAGAGTGGAGTCATCAGCATATTGTATGCATGTAGCTTGGGGAATAACTACTTGTAGGTCATTTATAAAAAGGGAGAATAGGAGAGGTCCAAGAATAGAGCCTTGAGGGACACCAAGAGAAATTGGGAGAAGAGAGGAAAGTTTGTTATCCCAGAGGACTGCCTGTTTCCTGTTAGTGAGATAGGAAGTGAACCAATGGATAGCCTTTGGCTCTAAAGCAAGAGATTCCAGGATTTTTATGAGGAGGGGGTGGTTGACCATGTCAAAGGCTTTGGACAGATCAATAAAGAGTGCTGAAGATAGAATATTATTATTCCGGTTTGTGTTTATAAAGTCAGTAAAGGAAAGGAGAGCAGTGGTAGTACTGTGAAAAGGCCTAAAGCCGTGTTGACAGGGAGTAAGAATGTTATTTTTAGTTAAGTGATTCATTAGTTGGTAGTGAACACATTTTTCCATGATCTTTGCTAGGGGAGACAGGAGGGCTATAGGCCTGTAATTAGAGTATTCATTGGAGTTTCCTCCTTTATGTAAGGGTATAATGTGTGAGATTTTCCAGATGTCAGGTATGGTTCCTTCATTAATAGTTCTGTTAATAAGGATAGATATGGGATAGGCTATTTCCTTAGCTGCTTTTTGGAGGAATTCAGATGGAAGTTGGTCAGCCGATGGGGTACATGGTTTAAGTTTTTGGATGCATTTTGGATGAAGGTGGTGGAGATGGGTTGTATTATGAAAGTTGGTTGATTAGAAGATGCAAGATCAGGGATGCTAGAATTGTCAATGGGAAGGTTGGAGGCCAGTGAATTGATAGTATTAGTAAAGAAGGAGTTGAAAGCATTGGCAGTTTCATGGGAAGAATTCTTTTCGGACCCAGAGGGAGAGGGAGTGGTAGTCTGTCCGGGTGAAGAAGTCTATTCAAGGTTGACCAGAATTTTTGGGCATTATTGTGATTCACTTGTTGGAGGTTACTATAGTAGTTTTTTGTCAGAAAGAATAGCTTTTTTGGTACTGTTTCTTAAGTGTCTGAAGGTCTGTTGATCTGAGGGAGATTTACTAGTTCTCCATTTTATCCAGGATTTGTTTCTGAGTAACATTTTTGTCTTGTTTCCTTAGATAGCCAGGGGGCAGGTTTAGTTTTGACTCTGATAGTTCGTTTTGGTGCATGATTGTCTAGGATTGATAAAAATGTGGTGTTAAAATATTGAACAGCTTCTTCTAGAGGAAGAGTTTTTAGAGGTTTCCAGTTACAGGCATTTAGTTCAGTGTTAAATAGGATAGGGTTAAAATATTTATTACTACGAGAAGTTCTGATGGTAGGGGCATTAGTAGTGGTATTCTCCTTTCTTATGATATAGATTAAGTTGTGATCGCTAATGTCATCCGTCAAAGTGCCGGTTTGATATTGTAGTTGTGGTTTATTAACAAGAATCCAATCTAGTATACTTTCTTTGTTGTTAGGTTTATTAATCCTAGTGGAGGTGTTTATTGTTTGAGTAAAGCCATGGAGATTAATATGAGAGAGTGGGTTATTAGTATTAACTGAGGACCAATCAAGGTTGAAGTCTCCAAGTATTACAGTTTCTTGTGGGTAGGTGGATGAAGCCCAGCTAAGGATATTTTCTATTATTATGGAGTTATTTCCAGGAGGTAGATAGATACAGATAATATAGATGGCTTTATTTGGGTTCAGTTGTAGCTTTGATATAAGCAGTTCAGTTTTGGTGTTCTCCAGGGGAGCATAGGGTACTAAGGATAAATTTAGTTCAGACTTAAATAGGAGTGCTACTCCCCCACCTTTGCGGGTATTATGTCCAGTCTCAGAATGTTGTAACCTGGGGGAATGATTTCAGTATCTTTAGTGAGGGGTTTTAACCAGGTTTCAGTTAAACATAGGATGTCAAAAGAGTAATATTCAAGAAGAGAGTGGAGATGGGTGACTTTGTTGTTAACACTTCTGATATTAAGGTGTCCTATGAGTAAGGTATTTGCATTAGAGGTTGGTAATGGAAGGGATGAGTTAGAAATGATAGGTGTGGCTTCAGAGGAAATAATAGAGGGTCCTGGGTTAGGATGTATATCACCATCTACCAGGGTAGAGGGGTTGTATTCTAAGTGTGGTTTACCGGTAAACAACAATAAATATTTTAGTTTCCTTAACATGAGATTATTTGATTTAATATGGGATAGTCTATGATATTTGGCTAAGAGGTAGCAAGAGGTAGATGTAATGTTTGAATGTGTGAAATTTGGGGTTATTAAATCTGAGGCAGTTTGTTTTGAAGAAGTTTTAAAGTGATAATTATATTTTATTTCATAAGAGGTCAGTAGATAGGGTAGTGTGAGTACTAGAGAAGAAATAAACAGGGGTAATAGCTTAGCTGGATTTTGTTTTATTATAGAGGCCATGGATGGAGTTTTGTTAGTTTTAGAAGACATGTTGAGGAGGGGATAAAGGAACTACCAGGGCAAAGATTGGGTTATGACTATAGCAGAAGTCAATGAAATGTGGAGGAAAGAGCTAGGGTATAAGCCTAGGTGTAGGAGGGAGGGGAGATAAGAGGGAAAGGGAGATATGGTAGTTACCAGTGGGCGGAGATTAACAATTGAGGTCAGAGGTTTGGATAGGTGTGTTTGCTTAGGGGGTGTGGAAAGTGAGGTATAAGGGTAGGGGTACGTGGGGTGGGTGGGATAAGGGGGTAGGGAGGGGAGCGGAGTGGGGCAGAAACAGTTAGAGTAGAGAGAGCATAGCCAATCAGTTCAGCAGAGGAGCTTTAGGGTTTTTTGTCTGCCCCAAAACACATTTGGACATGTATGCCATTGCCATGTCTCAATTTTAAAAACACGAAGGTTTTGTGCAGTTATTTTTAATGCAAGTTTTTGTTCATATCTTGTGTCACATGTATGCACCCGAGCATTAGCCTGCACAGAAAAAGGTCTGAAAGAAAAGTGCACTTTGTTCTGACAGCTGTACATACAGGCTGTTTTCTATGGCTACAACACAGATGAAAATCTTTGTTGAACTCATGCCATAAATCTCTGTAGGTGATGATGGTAGAAGTGCCAAGCCCTACATTATGAGTTGAGGCATATGCTGTTGTGTAATTGTGTAAATATTTCCGTGGATAATAGTTGCGTTATCACATTTACCCAAGTCTTGGTAGTGATATCATCCATTATCATATCAGGTACCATGACACTTTAGGTGAGTGGGTGTTGCTCTCAAGTTAGGAGGGTCGGTGAATGTAGGATTAGATGTGTTTTATAACCCGAAGTAAAAGCTTGAAGTGTTTTGAAAGTGGTGTGTGTCAGCACTCTTCTTGGAAGAAAAATGATGAGAATTTAATTGTGCTGCTGCTGCGCTCCCTAACAATGTTAACAGTACAGTATGATTTTTACTTTCTTCTTTTTTAAACCTCTTGTGGATTGGTCTGGTAAAAATTGGGATTTAAAGGGCCACTTGGGAATTTAAGGCGCCCCATTATTTTTCCCACAAAAAACGGGAAATACCAAATAATCTGGTACGGCTGAGAGGTATGGTTAAAACAGGAATTCATATCACCACTGGGCACACTTTTCAATCACAGCTTAAGCACCAGCTTCATCCAAGTGGAATGGAAAATAGCTACAGTCATCCCTTTGCACAAAGGGGGTGCATCCACGGATTCTGGGAATTATAGACTCGTTAGTCTGACCAGCCTAATCTGCAAGGCCATGGAATGAATCATGGACCTTATTACCAAAGACATAAGAAATCTCCAAATGCTCAACCCCATGCAGTTTGGTTTTGTCAAGGGGAGATCATGCCTGTTAAATTTGGTGGACTTCTTTCAGACAGTCACCAAAGCTCCAGACAAGGGGGAAATCTCTGCATATGGCCTACCTAGACTTAGCCAAGGCCTCTGACAATCCCCCACTCAGGCATCATTGACAAAACTCATCCAGCTGGGTATCAACCCATATATTGTCAGGTGGGTTGCAAACTGGTTCACTAACAGAACTCATAGGGTGAAAGTACTGGACTCCATCTCCTCCAGCAGACCTGTAACCATTCATGTTCCACAGGATTGGTTTTGGTACCCCTACTGTTCAGAAGATACCCCTCCAAAGTACAGGCTAAAAGTAAAGGACTGTGGCCAACAAAGTTTGCTGATGACTGCAAACAGTGATCAATGAAACCCCTAGCAATGTCAATATCCTGCAAGAAGGTGTTACAAAAGTCCAGGTATTAAACTTAATGCAAAAAATGCATTACCATCCCCTTCGGCATGGGTGATGTTCCTGCAAACTACCACATCGATAGCAATACAGTCAGTAAGCACACAATCAGTAGTGAGAGATGGGCACACCGGTTGACAACAACCTTAACTTCAATGTCTGCACAGTGGCAATAAGGGCATGTTATGTTGCTCCTCTCATAAGTTAGGGCATTGCTTCCAGAACATAAGCCCCCTGTACTCTTCCCTCATCAGCCAATACAGTACAATACTCCCCTTGGTATGTTCCTTTCCAAACACCTGCACCAACTCGAGACCACAAAGGTTCATTACAAAGAAAACTGAAGCTCTTCAAGAACCGTCTTATGTGGACATACAGAAATCATTATCACTTTACTCTGTCATACAGAGTCAACTTGTGCCTTGCATATAGATGAATCTCTGACCCAACTTTAATAGAAATACTGCAGATTCATAAGTCAAGTGGCACATGGGTCACTTGTTCAAAGGACCTTAACCTGGTATGTGACATCAACAAAACTTGGAGATTTGTCTCAGAGGTTGCCTCACCTTTGGAACAAGCTTCTTATTCATGTTAAACAAAGCCACTCCTTGGCCCTATTTAAGCGCAATTTGGACAACTGGGTGGATAACCAGAAATTCACCCAGGGGGCTCCACCTGTGATCCTCTTGGAAAGGGACAATAGGTGTGGATTTTAGTGTCTGCTTGAACCAGACACCCTTGGGAAAGTGCAGTTGTGTACACTTACCATAAATGTAGATGTTCGTGTGTATTCATTGTTGCAGTCATTACATTTGGGTAATCTGCTGGCAGGTTGCCCTCAGTCGGCCTGAATTCCAAAGCTGGGTCCTGCATCGGTTGCTGTCTCCTCTTCCATGACGTCAGGTTGTCAGGGGTATAAAACAAGCAGCCGATGCCATTTTCTTTAGTTTTTCTTGCAAAAGGTAGCAATATATATATATATATATATATATATATATATATATATATATATATATATATATATATATATATATATATACACACACACACATACACACATGCATCAATATAAACTTTACCTTCATCTACAAGCAAATACACCACATAGGTTGTAGAAGATAGAGAAGGAAAGATAAACTCCAGAATGAAAGGGGGATGGCGGGCGGGTAACCTGGACTGCAACAGTGAATACACTCGAACATCTTCATTTATAGGAAGTGTACACAACTGTACTACGTTCTTCGTGTTTCACTGTTGCAGTCATTACATTTGGGTAGAATCCCAAAGGTATGGTTGGGAGGCTGGAGCTAAACAGTATTAGGTGCGGCTATAAGGTACTGCAGAACTGCAGTGGCAAAGCCTGCCCTGGACTTAGAGTAGAGAGGCAAATAATACTGCTCTGTTTCACCGTTACAAAACTCCAAGTAGCAGCCTCTAGAATGTCTTTGGTTTGTACTCCTCTGAGAAAGGCTGCTGAAGTAGCTGCAGCTCTGGTGGAATGAGACCTAATGCCCTTGGGCACAGGTTTACCATGGTTAAAGTAGCAGAAACGAATGCAGTGGCTTATCCACTTTGAAATAGTCTGCTTTGAAATAGCCTTTCCTTCTGATCCTGCAGCATATGTCACTAGTAATTGCTCAGTTTTTCTTAGAGCTTTAGTCCTGCTCAAGTAGAATCTTACCTGTCTCTGTAAGTCCAAGGAATGCAGAATTCTCTCCCCCATGTTCTGCGGATTTGGATAAAAGTTTGGCAGATTAATTGTTTGGTTAAGAGCCACACAGGAAACCACCTTAGGCATAAATGTTGGATCTGTCCTCAGAGACACTCTGTCTGGGTAAAATATAATAAAAGGTTCCACAGCCATGAGGGCCTGTAGCTCTGAGACTCTTCTTGCTGAAGTAATTGCTAGTAGCAGAGCTGTTTTCCATGATAAAAACTTTATATCAGCAATAGCAGCTGGTTCAAATGGAGGCAGGGTGCGCTTTTCCAACACAATTGAGGCCCCATGCAGGTATTGGTGATCTTCTAGGAGGCCTTAAATTTTTGGCTCCTCTAAGACACTGCTTTAGTAAAGGATGAGAAAAGATTGGTGGCTCTGTATTGTAATGAGCCGAAATGGCAGAGGCATGGATTTTAATTGATGAGAAAGATAGGCCTTTGTTAAGCATCTCAGTCAAGTATTGTAATATCTGAGGAATATTTGGTTCTGCTGTATCAATTCCTTGTGCTCGATTCCAAGCACAGAATCTCTTCCATTTACCAGCATAAGATTTTCTAGTACTAGGCCTTCTGGCTTCCAAAATGACATCCATCACAGCTTTACTGAGAGGTGTTGTTTGTATAACTACATGATCACCCATGCTGCCAGGTTCAGTGTCTGGAGTTGATTGTGTAGGATCTGATTGTTTTGCTGGGACAGTAGTTGAGGTCTTTGAGGTAAGGTCCAAGCTGGGCATTGAGACAAGTTCCTTAGGATTGGGTACCAGTACTGGTGGGGCCAGTCCGGGGCAATTGGTATCATCTTTGGCTTCTCTTGTCTGACTTTTAGGAGCATGTTGGGAAGAAGAGGCAGTGGAGGAAAGGTGCAAACTGATAGGTTTTTCCAACTAAAGGATAGGGCGTCCACGTTCTACGCTTGTCTGTGATAAGTCCTTGTGCAGAATCTTTTCAATTGATAATTTTGAGGGGAGGTAAACAGATCTATGTCTGGGCTCCCCCATTTCTTTGCTATCATGGTGAAGACTTGTGGATTTAGTTTCCACTCGTGAGGATCCATAATGTTTCTGCTTAAATCGTCTGCCAGAGTATTTTGCTTTCCTGGCAGGAATTGAGCTTGAAGATGTAGTTGGTAAGTCAAAGCTGTGTCCCACAGTGCCATGGCTAATCTGCAAAGGGGGTATGAGTGCGTGCCCCCCTGCTTGTTTATATAGCACATGACTGTGGTGTTGACTGTCTTTATCAGTAGTTGTCCTGGATGAAGTAAGTCCTTGAAGGCGGTCAGGGCATTTTGAACAGTTAGCATCTTTTTCTGGTTGATATGTAGATGCATTTGTTTTGGGGTCCATATGCCCTGAATGCATCTTCCCGCCATGTGCCCCCCCCAGGCATAATCTGATGTGTCTGTTGTTAAGGTTTGGCTGGCAGGGGGTAGAGTGAAGGCCCATCCCACGTTTTGGTGACATGCCTTTGTCCACCATAGAAACTCCTGTTGTAGGCAGGGAATGAGAGGCATCATTGTTTCTAGACTGACACAATGTTGACTCCATATACTTTTTAGGTACCATTGAAGTTTCCTTATATGCAGTCTTGCATATGGAATCAGTAGGATGCAGGATGCCATGAAGCCCAAAGCCTGCAGAATTTGTCTTGCAGATAACTGGGTTTTTGCTGCCATCAGTTTGAAGTAAGTAGTCAGTTGCCTTTGTCTGGCGTGAGGTAAGCCATCTGGGCAGTTATATTCAAGCTTGCACCCAGGAATGTTATCTTTTGAGAGGGTACCAGTTGTTATTTCTTTTGGTTTATTGTGTACCCTAGGAATGTTAAAAGCCTTTTCTCAAACGCCAGGTGTTGAAGAAGAATGTCCTTGTTCTCTGCTTGAATGAGACAGTCATCCAAGTAAGAATATATTTGAATACTTCTTTGTCTGCAAAATGCAATTACTGGAGCCAGGCACTTTGTAAAGACCCTGGGTGCAGTAGATAAGCCAAAGGGCAGTGCAGAGAATTGGTAATGCATTAAGCCAACCTTGAATCTGAAGTATCTATTGCAAGATTGCCTTACTGGGATATGCAGGTATGCCTCTTTTAGGTCTAATGTCACCAGCCAAGCATTCTTGCCCAGCATGGGTAGAAGCTGCTGCAAAGGCAGCATTTTGAATTTTGGAATGTCCAGGTATGTGTTCAAAATTGATAAATCCAGTATTGGCTGCCAGGCCTTGTCCTTTCTGGGTACCAAGAACAGTCGAGTAAAAACCTTGTCCTTTTTCCTGTTCTGGTACTGGCTGAATAGCCCCCATATCCATGAGGGACGTAACCTGTTTCTGTGCCTCTGCCCACTGATTTTTTGGCAGATCTGGCCAACCATTTGCCATTGGCAGAGTATGGAAATGGAATCTGTATCCCTGTGATACTATGTTTAGCACCCACTTGTCCTGGGTTATTAACTGCCAATTTTGAGCAAAAAGTGCTAATTTTCCCCCTAAGGGTGCTGCCAAAAGATAAGTGCTTGGTGAAGGCAGAGGGAAGTCATTGGGACTGTTTTCTGTAGGTTTGCACTTTATCTCCTCCAGATTTGGAGGTAGAAGTGCCCCATTGCTTTGACCTGTATGAATCTTGTGCCTGGTATCTGGAACCCTTAGGTTGTCTGGATTTGCCCCTTTGAGCTCTCGACACAGGAAAGGACCAATTTTTTGTAGGCCAGTGTCTACTGAATCTTGGTGGCTGCACTTGTAAGAAGTCTTTTACAGTTTGCATAGACTTAGCTTTGTTTTCCATTTTCTTTAAATCATCTTCTGCCTTAATACCAAACAGAGTATCATGTTGTAAAGGTGCATCTAGTAATTCAGCTTTAACATGATCAGGCAAATTTTGTTCCTTTAGCCAGGCATGCCTCCTAATCACAGATCGAGTAACTGCGTCCCTGCAGGAGGCCTCTAAAGAATCAAAACCACATTGCAAAGTATGCTTTCCAACCTGTTCAGCTGCATGCAACAATTCCTGCAATTCTTTATTTTCTGCACATTCAGAAATCAACATAAATTTTGTTTCAGCAATCCCATGTTGCTGACACTTGAGCATATGAAACTGGCAGTTTAAGGCCCTAATTGCCAAGGTTGCAGATGTGTAAACCTTTTTCCCCATCCATCCAGTGCCCTTGAATCTCTGTCAGAGGGGGTAGAATTTTTTTGCTGTTGAGGCCTTAACTCCCTTTGGACCCTGTGAAATAGTTTCAGGATAAGCAGCAGGGTATCTAAACAAAAATTTGTGCGAGTCAGGGACCCTGTAATATCTGTCAGGTTTGCTGGGAGCCGGAGGTAAGGAGTCAGGGGTCAAACTTAACTCCGAAAACACATCATCCACAATGTCTAAAACAGGGGGTACGGCTAAAGGCTTGTGCTGAGGGAGAAGGAAATCCCTGAGCCTCTTTTTTGATTCTGAGAAATCTTGACTCTCCCAGTGAAAATGCTCCCTCAAAGTATGCAAGGTTTCTCCAAATGAATAATCCTCAGGTGATGTAGATGGTATGGACTCCTCTGCATCAGAATCCTCACAGGGAGGTATAGATAATTCCTGATAGAAGAGGAATCAGAAGAAATAGAAACCTGATCTGAAGATTCATAATCAGCGTCTTGCCTAGGCCTCTTATCTGGAGGGGGATGGGAACCCCTGATCAAGGTAATACGGTCTTCAGCCATTTTGATCATCTGTTTTTTAGGCATAGAGGCCTGTGCACGTGGCTCATGCATCAGTTTTTTAGTTTTAGAAGATGCTTTTGTCTTTGGTTTTGCAGCTGTCATCGATTGATATAAAAATGTTGAGGCCCGTATACACCCTCAGAAGCCAATGCCTGCTCAGCAGCTCCGGACCCATCCAAGGGAGATACATCGGTGGGTCCAATACTTTTGAGTATCTCGCAGCATGCCGGACTCCACATGGGTGTCGGTAGGGGCCTGCAACTCGAAAGTAGTGGGTATCAGGGGCTGTGAAAGTGCCTCACAGAGTACCGGCGACTGGCTTAGGAGAAGCTTCATCATTGGTTTTGGACCTCGACTGTCTCTCTTTGTCCTTTTCGTTGTGTTTTTTATGTACTCCGGTAGTCGGATTGCTATCCGATGACATTTCTGGGTAGTTAAATCTGTTTCCAAAATACTTTGAGGCAAAACTATACAGACGCTTAATAGTGCATTAGTTAAATCTAGCACAAAACCGACAGCCAGTCACGTTGTGATCAGGGCCTAGGCAAGGAATACAGTATAAATGGAAATCCTTATGAGGTATTTGCTTCCCACAAGTAATACAATTATTAACTTTTTCTGACATCGGTATGGAGCAAGAAAAAAAAAATTTCCCCAACGGGGTACTTAGCTTTAGTGAAGACTTCGGTTCTGAAACTCAAACTCGAATATTTCAGGAGTCGGCCGACTGGCACTTGCGAAATGCTTCTGCTTCGGGCACCGCGCGGCAAGAAAGACTAAAGAAAATGGTGTCGGCTGCTTGTTTTATACCCCTGACGATCTGACGTAATGGAAGAGGAGGCAGCAACTGATGCCGGACCCAAGACTTTGGAATTCACGCTGACTGAGGGCAACCTGCCAGCAGATTACCGAAATGTAATGACTGCAACAGTGAAACACGAAGAACATCATGGGCTGAACTTGGTTAGGCTTGAAAGGGCAACCTCTTGAGTGCTCACTAATTGTAAACCTATGGCAGACAGCATGTTGCTAGAGTCCTGTGGGGACAGCTTTTGCAAAGTATTCACAGCCTGTTCTGCTAGGTACCTTTGGAGGTAGTTCACAAGTAAAATAACTTTACGCTCTGGGAGTGAAGCTACATAAGTTGTAAGGGCATTTCCAAGTTCTACTAACTTGGACTCACTGTTACAGAGAGGGACAGCACAAGAGTCATCTGTGAACTCTCTTGGTGGCTGCAGTAACCATCCTAGCACTCACTAGAGGACATTTTAATCCACACTACCCATCTTTAGGAGGAAGCAATATTTTATTTGGTGTGAGAATGGCTTCTGTAATGTCTAATTCCGGACATGCTCTCCATTACCTTGAAGAATGATCCAGGATCTGTATGCAAAGAGGAATCAAACTCTGAAACTAACCCAACCCCTGCTAAGCAAAGGAAAGAGGGCTGAAGACCTAACCTTGAGGTTCTAGATACACAACATGTAGATCGTTGTGGACAGCTTGAAAGCTGACAACTCCAACCCCAAAAAGGGCTCCATGATCTGGAATAAAGACCAGAACTGAGTAACCAGTTTCAGTGATCCACTTGTTGGATGCATTGTAATCAGAACTAAAAAGTGTCAGTGGCAAATATACAGGCTCTAGTAAGCAGTCTCCAAAATCACTGTGCATAGAAAGGCAATAGGGAAGGAGCTAAAATATGTGAAGGTGGGCCAACCAGATCAGGACAAGCTTCAACTCTCTTCCGTTTCTTTTTTATTTCTCAGACTGAGGGAGTAGTTTGCACGTCTGATGAAAAGAGAACATTCAATATCAATTGGTTTCCTCCATCTTACACAGTTCTGGGCTTAAATCTCAGACGGAAAGAGCAATCCTCATCTAAATGTCCAGCCCCAAGCACAGCATGCATAACTTGTGGAGGCACTAGGAGGGAATTTTATGGCCATACATTTTTTTTTTAGATATCCACTTTCAACACACACTTCTATTAAAAATGTTACAGCGAAGTATGAGACAGAAAGATGCCAGCAATCAGCCCAAGTACTGTAAGGAGTAGAGGCCAAAAGAAAATAGTGAAACTGATAGAGAGTTGTAGGGTTTCAAACAATATGAAAGAGTAACCAAAAGTAAAACAATTTGCTAATTAAAGTCAAGTGCACTTTGCTGGCTCAGATCCAACAGGTGGCTCCATACCCAATCGTCTGATCATACAGATGAAACAGGATCAGAATGTGAATGTTCAATACAGTTATCTTGTGGCCACAATACATCAGAATACTAGGATACATACATTATGTGCAGATAATGTACATTAAGATATAAGTATATCCAGTCATCAAGTACTACAAGGTGCTGTACATACCGGCAAAATTCAAGACATACCTAAAAAAGTTCAAGCAGTTCTGCAGTTCCACTCTATGGTGGCAAGTCCAGCATCGCATGCACATCCTTTTGTAACACAGAGCTATTATGCATGGGCCTCTTTTTAGGACCATCCTCCTCATTCCTTACCCCCTCATGGCCTTGCCAATCACTCAGTTCCACTGCTGCTCACAACCCTGGTCTTGACCAAAGCCTGGAGCTACAAGGGACACCTGCCTCACACCAGCAAATATTCCATCTATTCCCCTGAAAGACAGGTAAGCAGACAGCCTCATCATTCTTCCTTTCTGCAGACAACTCTTACAGGTGTCCAGACAACATAAATGAATCCAGGTCAGGTGCTCTACAACACTTGCAAGTTTTGGCACATACTTTAGATCAGGTTGCACGCTGTGCAATCATTCCTGGTGCATTACAATTTTTGGCAAGAATAGAATTCTGAAACACTACTAACTGGACCATTAGTGATGTATGTATAGCACTGGAGATCTGAACATGGGGGCCAATATGTCAAACGGCACTGAAGTATTCAGCGACACTTGTACATGGGTTTACTATGTCTACACCAGGAGATTTACTGTAGTTTTCTCATACCAATGCATGTCTACTGTATCATACCTTCTGTGCTCCATCACTTTTTAGGTGTGTGGTTTCCTCATACCAATGCATGCTGTGCTGTATCACTTATGTCAGTGTTGTGCTCCTGCCATGTTCTGTTAAGGAACACTTCTACATGAAAATATTACCTGTATACAATGACAACATCCATAACAGACCATGCCTTTGTACATTTGATGTACCCGGCAATACTTTCACTGTTATGTTTACTGTGTGTGCTTTTTTGTAAGCACTGATTTATATTTTTCAGTGTGCATTCCCCCCAGCTATGTCACATCCTCAGCACAAATAAGTGTGTTTGCCATCTGGAATTGCCCATAACGGTATGCCATACACTAGTACTATGTGCAAGTAGCTGTACAATGTGGCTGCCTGGAAAAGTGAATCACTAGGATGTGGAGCTAGTGTGTCTTTCTCTCCATTGTACGTGTACGCATGTAATATGCATCAGGCATGGTTATAATTGTATATGTGCACACACACATGCATGCAACTATAATGTAAGCAAAGGCAACACTGCAGTATCCATCTTGTCAATGTTACAGCTCACGTACTTATTATGCATCTATATTGTTAGATCACCCCTTTAAGGACTCAAAAAATGTGAGAGTACATTAATTTAATGCGTGCATACAACCATAATGAACACACACCACATTAATCCACTGGATAAAATTTGTCTTGTAGATACCACTATTCCTTTGCATAGCATACATTTATACTGTTTACTGTTACAGTGCCCATTTAATTACTCAGATTTCATAGTGTAGTGAATGACACTTTGTAATTCTACCAGCTGTGAAGTCACCCGTTTCATTTGCAAATATATTTCAAGTCAGTTTAGATATCTGTACTTAAATGCAAACAATATTGGAAAGTATTGAAATGATGTAACAGAGGTACCAAGAGACATTTTTTTCCAGAAGTTTATTCGGAACTCAGTACAATGTAATAAACTTGCACAAATATAAAAAAACATGCATGTTATAAAAATGTAAATTTTCCATAATGTTTACCGTTGAGAAAAAGGAAACACATTTAAACTAAAACTATACTGACAGCAAGCTATGTTGATGGCTTGCACTTTCTAGAGAAATGAAAGCAAATGCAGTGCTGTCTGTCCTCGGTGGTAGATTTTGTCAGCCGACATGTTCTTCATTATGTGGATTCAGACAGCTGGCTAGGAAGTTAAAGGCTTGCAGTTAAAAGTAACTCAATGTGTCCCCATGGGTCTTTGACAACTGGATGTTATGCAAACTTACTTCTTCCCCATGACAAGGAAGTTTCTTATATATACGTAAATGTACACATTCATCATCACCAACAGAAACCTAAAAGGTATAAACAAGTTCAAATCAGGAAAAGGAAATTTATAGAAAGAAGCACAACTTTTAATGATGCATGCACATAAATATTATGCACCAGAAATACTGTAAATGCTCTGTTTTGTCTATCAGTTCCCATACAAGGCTATTCAGGTGCGATCCACTACTTGGCAGAAAAAAAAAAAAAAACATTTTAAATACATCAAGACTAGAAGATGTGGCACACCCCTTACTCTGCATATTAAAGTTCAGACTTTCTGGCAGGATACCATTGCCCAAAATAATCAACTGCAGAGATGCTGCAAGCCAACCTTTCAAATGTGGGTGGGGGAAGAGTTTTTAATATTGAAAATATATGGTTTATATATATATGGTTATAAGTGGTAACTGTACCAACTTTTTATACACAGATGTGCCAAGAAGAGTGCAAAGGTGCGAATAAGGCAAACTATACATAAGCTGCACACAGGATAAGGATCTAAAGGTTAACTATGTAAATGTACACATTAATCTCCCTACCTCTCTGATTGTTTTTCTGGTCCCTCTGCTCTGGTCTTCTTGGCTCTAGATATACCCAAGACTTCATCGCCCGCCTTTCATATACAACCAGTATCTACATCTCTCATCTGTAAATTACTTCAAAAATTGAAACCTTGCACTCCTTCTGCTGACCGTCTCCCATCTGAATACCTGCAAAAGCCATAGACATTCCCATCTCTATCCTTATTAACAGAACCATCTCGGAAGGCAAAATTCCCACTTTATGGAAAGTATCCCACATCATCCCCCTACATAAAGGTGGACCTTCTACTGAGCTTTCTAACTTTCGTCCTGTTGCTTTACTCTCCCCCATTAGCTAAGATAATGGAACAATGTATTCACAAACAACTACTTAACCACTTACTACAAAATAACCTACTAGCAAACTGCCAACATGGCTTTAGGCCATTCCATAGCACATCGATTGCCCTCTTATCCTTTACCGACTCTATAAACAAAAATCGTAACAATAAATCTTTTTTTCCTCTGCACTATTTATTGACCCGTCAAAAGCCTTTGATATGGTTAACCATAACTTACTTCTAGACAAACTAAAGGCCCATTCTCTCGGTCCTCAAGCTATACAATGGTTTAGGTCTTATCTGGTAAACAGACATCAAGCAGTACTTTGGCATAACAATCTGCCTTCACTACTCCCAGTAAATATTGGAGCACCCCAAGGCTCTATCTTAGGTCCCCTACTCTTCTCCTTATTAACAATCTACACATGAACATACCTCAAGCCACCTGCATTCAATATTCTGACAACTCCTCCTTAATCTGTCCAGCCAAGAATATAGCCTCTCTCCACTCTCTCACCCAAACTGTTTTTAATAATGTTGAAAACTGGTTTTTGGAACACTGTCTACTCCCGAATCCCAAAAAAAAAACAAAACTACTGCTTTTTACTCCAACCCATAAATCACCTACTCCATTCTTCTCTGTAACCTCTAACAATGGTACCAACATAACCCCAGACAGTACAACCCGCCTACTAGGTGTAACAATTGATAATCGTCTCAGCTTTGATGACCATATCAACTGCACCATAAAGTCTGTCACCAAAAAACTTGGTACCCTTTATAGAATTAAATCCTTCCTTACCCCTTCTGCAAGGAAAACTATTGCCCAGACCCACCTTATTTCCACCCTCTTCTATGCCTCCGTTATATATACTAACCTATCCAAAAACAACCTCTCTAAACTCTCCACCTGTTATAATAGCATAGCTGGATTCATCACATGTTCCCCCTTTAAAACTCACCACTGCCTCAACCTCAAACAACTTGGATGGCTTGAACTGCAAAACCACATACTCTTGTCAACAACTACTTATTACACAAAAGATCATTTACCACCCAAACAACACTCCTATCCTCACTAATTACACCATATACAAATGTAGCTACACTACACTCTGCTAATAAGCTTCTAGTTTCCTCTATTAAATCCAACAACAAAGCCGGTGATTCACTTTTCTCAAACACTGCAGGTAAAAACTGGAACCTGCTTCCTTCTGAATTATCAACCCTTGCCTTGACTTCTCTATTTAAAAAACATCTTAAAGAACATCTCAAAACTCATTGGCTCTGTCCATGTGCTAACCCAGACTGATACCTTTTTCCCCTTCCTTTCTACCCCTCTAACCTTCCTTTCTACCCCTCTAACCTATGCCTTCAAATCTAGCTATTACCCTTTTCTTCATAATATGAAGATAAAATATAACTTCTTTTTCTCTTAACTGACTCCTGCTCATATCTTCTCATATGTGTAGTATATTGATTAGTATAATTTTTTACTAAAATTTTTATACTTTATAATTTTTATTTTTTTCTTTGAACAACACTGCCTCTGTATTTGCTTTATTATGTCTTTTTATATTGTTAACTTTGTCACTGTTCATGCTTGGAGCTTTTCTCCCCGGGCCTCTACTGAAAATGGACATATATCCAGCTAGACTAGCCTGGTCAACAAATGTAAAATAAATAAATAAATAATAAATAATAATCTGCACATATTATAATCTTTGTATACTATTACATGTGCAACAACTTGCCTTTGGAAAGTATGATGTCTACAGTTACTGTTGAAATACATTGCTACGAATAACCACTTAACACCACAAATATTACACCTCCAGCTACATCACTGCTTTCCAGCACCCCATCATGCTGAAACAATATGAAATGCAACGCGTTTAATAATGCTGCATTAACACCTGGATCATAGCTGAAAAGGGTAAACCTCCCAGTTTACGTTTTTAGCTTCTGGTATTTAAAGCCCTGTGTTTGAGCGGATTTCTGCTTGTTTGCATTTTGAAAAGTTTTCCCCTAGATACAGCTGTAGTACATTAGTGTCATCTTCATCTTTATTACATTTCCAGTCTCCAAGAAGTTTTGCTAGTGAGCTATGACCTATTAAACCACCAGCCAAAAATCACATCAGAAACATCCTACACAGCACCTCCTAGATCAGTCCTGAAAGCAACCCCTTGTGATAACACTGTTCAAACCTAGCATCTTGGACAATGCGACTACCCCCATTTCTCCTGCCAGCCTTGTTGACTTGAGTCTCCTGAGGCAGTGTAGCAACTGCCTCATGTACCACGGACAGCTCTCTAATAACTCACTCTAGTACAGCGTGAGAGATGCATTGACACCAAGAATCTTGAATCCCTGCTCTCTAGCACTAAAAACACTGAAGAGGTTGTCAACTCACCCACCACTAGTCATTCACATAGTACCACTACTCATACATACACGTCAACATATACACACATTCTCTCAAAAAACCTAAAATACAAGACTGTTACAACCAACAGTTCCACAGCACCCAAGAAATGTAGCAACACCAGTGTCTTACCTACCCATGCCCTTAAGGCGTAACATTCATAAACCAACTACACGATATCCCACTCACCAGGTTAGACAAGGAAAAAAATCTGCCTGTCCAGGGCCAGCACACATGCACTCTGGTCTCAACAACTACCATTATGACCGTCATAGCTCATGTTGGAGTGAATGCCCAGAGATGTACCTCACTATAGAGACATGACTGAGCTCTAAGTATGCGTCCCAGGCAGGTATGTCCCCAGCCATGAGCAGTATATTACCCTCACCTAGAATGATGCCACAGTAAAAAAAATTATAGACTTCAATAAGTGACAGTTTTTGGTGTCAAAGGAGATCGATCCAGTTTGTCAGCTTGGGATGAAATGGTACACAAACCTCACTGCTTTGCCAGAGATGGCTTTCAGCTGCTTGCAAAGGTTCTTGCCTCCCCCCATAGTGCCTTTTTTAGGCAAGGTCTCAAAAACCAAATTACTGACATGAAAGTTGCCAAACATAACAAAATAAGAGTTATGCTGCTAAATACTAGGAGCTTAAACCAAAAGCTGCACACCCTGGAAGCACTCATCATTGGAGGCTGTAGATATCTGTGCAGTCACAGAAACCTGGTTCACAGCCTCAAGAGTACCCTGGCCTTGCAAGGCTACAATGCCTTCCATAACTTCAGACCGAATGAATGAGGGAGAACCAAATGAGGTGGCATTTCAATTTATATTACGGATAAATTCACCCTCCAAATTAGGCAGACAGGACACCACCATGGAGTTGCTCCAAGTTCATATTACTGTGGGCAAGACCAAGTTCAGATTACTGTGGGCAAGACCCCCATCATAGCTACAGATCCCCCTACTTGGAGCATGATGTGCATGAGGCCTACGTGACCAAACTGGAGTCGATCTAAATATTGCCAAACTCTGGTCATGGGGGATTTCAAGAATCCCACCATCAACTGGGAAATCTACTCTAGCCCAAACTCACTATTGCAAAAGTTCCTTGACTTTAACTGCAAATGGCATGGACCAAATTGTTTAAACCCCAACAAAAGGAAACCTACTAGATCTGGTCCTCACCAACATGACAAACAGATGCACCACTGCAACTGCTGGACCTTCATTAGTTAAATCCAATGACAAATCAGTTTCCTTCAAACTTGCACTAACATCAGAACTCACAAACGGGAAAAGGCAGACTAAAAAACTTCACCAAGACAAACTATACCCTCCTCGGGGAATGTATAAATGCATTCCAAGTCCCACCTCCAGCTGGAACTACACCAAACTTACACTAGACCTGTACAAATCACTTGCATACAAGTATAGACTCTGCTGTTCCACAGAGAATCAAAGCCAGAGCCTCAAGTAAAAACAAGCCACCCTGGTGGACATCCAGCATCTGTCTTCTAAACAAATAGAAACATGAACTACCATCAATATTAAGTATCCTACTTAATCATAGCCTAACCACAGGCTATGTTCATGCAGAATTGTGAACAGTTAATCCCCTCCACAAAGATGGCTTAGCAACAGTCAAGGGCAGATCCCGCTCGTTGAACCTGGTGGGTTTCTTCATAAATGTGACCAGAGCCATTGACAAGGCAAATCTGTGCCTACAGCATACCTTGACTTGGCCCAAGGCCTTCAACACAATCCCACACTCAGGCATTACCCATAAACTTGGCAAACTGAATGTAAACTATTTTGTTGTAAGATGGGTTGACAACTGGCACGCAAACTGGTCACACACTATCATAGTGGGAGACTCCACATCAACCAGCAGACCTGTCACCAGCAGGGTGCCACAAAGGTCAGTGCTAGGCCCCCTACTCTTTGGTATACTTCTCAAAAGTTTAGGCCAAAACTAAGGGGCTGTGGCTGACCAGGTTTGTGGACGACTGCAAACTGGGTGGAATTATCAAATCCCAAAATGTCAGTATAGTTCAGGAAGGTCTTACGCAGACCAATGACTGGTGTCACAATCTCAAACTAAATGCAACAAAATGCATCACTCCCTTTGTATCAATGTCCCTTCACACTAACAATAACTTTGACTAGAGCATGATGCCCCTTTTGGCATGTGCCGTGCAAAGCACCTGTAGCAACTGGACAGACCTCAGGTTTCTAACAAAGATGATCAAGGGACTCCAGCCCAGATTGAAGGCCCTGTCACTATACTCTGTATTGTATGGACTTCTTAGGGGAGACTTATGCCTGGCTTACAGGCAATCTCCGACCCAAGCCTAATGAATTTGTTACACATCATAATTCAAACAGGCCTAGAGCTACCTGTTCCAGGGACCTAGATATGGCCTGAAACTTGAATAGGAAGTGCTGGAGGGACAGATTTGTTTTCTCCCAGAGAATGCTATGTCTTTGGAATAGGCTGCCTATTCATGTGAAGCAGAGCACCTCTGGGAACCTGGAAAAGTGGATGGGGTACCGTACATTCTTAAATCGGATATAGATCCCACAGCCCTGACTAGAATATGTATGGTTTTACATCGAGATGAAATGGCTAGGCTTGAAATGACCTCCAGGTCAATAGCCTAGTATCCTATGAGCAACACAAAGCAAATCATAAACTGTGGGTTAAATCAATTGAACCCTAATGCACCATCATCCAAAAGTAAACCAATGATCAGAGAAAACACCACAAACATTTGTGTGCGTGGCACAGCAAACCCTTTACAGTCAACTACTTGTTGGATATTACTGGTCACACTTGTCAATCCATGTAATCAAATTGCAGATCACCACAACTCAGATTTTTGCTAGATGGACCATCCCCATGAATTCTAGTTCAGTTCAAAAAGTTTTTAGCAGCATTATATTTTGATTGAGAACTTCAGCACTGACAACTGAAGAGTATGTCAGAGAAGTGCAAATGGGGCACTGCCTTAGAAACCCTTAGAAGAAAAAAAAATGTATGTATAAATGGGCTACCTCCCACAGCAGCAAGCCTGTGTGAAAAAAACATGCAGATCAAAAAGAGGATCACAATACATGTTGGAGAAAACCACAGTTTTAAGGAATTAACAAGGAAACAGGAGGAGGAAAGCAAACAAAGTCTGAAGAAGGATGGGCAACTTCAGTTAAGAAGAGCTCAGACATTCTGCTGTATTTCTAAAACAGTAAGGGAAAGTAAAAAGATGAATAAAACTTTTAGAATACAGAAGGGAGGGTGTGGGAAATGAGGGATTATGAAGTGCGCCTGCTAGATGGCATACTTTGTCCTCTGTACTCAAAGTAAGGCTAAAGGGTTAATGTCTGGTAGTCAGTCAATGGTGCTATAAGTTCTCCTAGTGAAAAATGCCAGTGGGTCAAATTTCATCACCCAACAGAAGATGGCAAGAAGAGGTGATGGAGAGTCTGTGGAATGGCAGGTTGATGCCTGCATTGCAAGCCACACAAGGACTTTCCACACCAGGGTAGCACCCCTGTCTAGCACTGCCTTGTGTGCCCTCTGAGGCTGGGCTAAGTGGGGGAGCAGTCACTTTGGTGACTGACCTCTTTCCTAGGTTTAGCCCAGGCATCACCCCCCCATCATGAATTTCACTTGTGCATCAATTCCCTTCCCAGTTGGTTATCCAGTCCTCCCCATCACCACTGTCATTTCTCCATCTGTATATCCATTGTTAACGCCCCTCCTGTTCTCCCTCATTTCTCTCTCTATACACTCACAGTTCACCCCCTCCACCCTCATTTCCCCACTGGTCTTTGTTTTATGTTTTGAGTGCCCCTGCTTCCTTTTCATCCTTTGCTTCTTCCTCTTCTGCCCTTCTTGAGGGAAAATAGAAGGGCACCCCCCCAAATTACCCCCCCTTTCCCTCCCTGTGGCCTTGCATATGTTCCTCAGCTTGCTCATCTCCCTTTCTGACTTTGCTATAGTCCTATAAAACTGCACAGGAACATTGTTAGGATGTCCCTTATTGTGGCTTAGTCTTCTTGCAGAATCAAACTCCACCTGTGCAAGCAGAAACCTGCTTGCATACAACATGCTTGCTATTGTTTGAGAATTCTAACCAGACTCATGAAAATTTTTTTCTTCATTGGCACTTATTTCCCCACGCAGATTTCTTAAGTTACTTAATGCTCATGGTGCAAAATTCCTCAGGCTGCATCACATCTCTGCATCTGATGTAGCCCTTGCAAGGTCATGCAAGGCAGAATTACAGTAAAATGTATGTGCAAACCAAGAAAACATCAAATGGTAAAATAAGATGTAAAAATATAGTTAATATACACTGCTTTTGATAAGCAGAGGACTTCAACACTAGCTGAATAATTAATGAAAGCATATTGGAGACACAGTGAAAAGCCAGGCTAGAGAAAGGAACAAGAAACAAAATGGTTATGTCCTACAAGTAAATCAGATATAGCTGCAGTAAAAAAAATGCAACTTTTACATGTACAAAAGGGTTTTGGTGGGGTTACATATATCTAGAAAAGAATTACAAAACAACCAGAATGAGGTCTAAAGCTAACTGTCCCCAATAAAATCACTGTAAGGTGAACAAAATTAATGTAGATTTACAATTAAAAAAAAAGTGCAACGGTGGCAGGAAGTAGTAAATATTTCTAGCAAAACTTACTACCCTTAGTTCTTCAGGGTCTGCAAGGATTGCAGTTCTAACACTGACATTTTCATCCAACTGCTTTGCCATGTCTACTTTACTGCAAAAGAAAGCAGTTATCTCCCCCCAAACACACAAAACTGTCCAATATCCACCCTTTCCTAGCCAAAGTGCTTCAGACCAATGTACATCAGTCTCTAAATTTTTAAGCATCTATCTTATTTTATCTTCAGTTTCAACATTGCTGGGCAAGCAATTTATGCGGTTTTCTCCAACTGGTTCTATTTTAATGGATTCATGATGGCACAAAAGCAGTGTCAGTGAGCTCCAAACCATGGTCTAGCTGGAAGCATTCAAGTAAACCAAAACTTTTCTGCAAGGAGTACCCCTGTTGCACTCTCCAAGTGGGGGACTCCACCCCCTAAATTACATACACCAATTCCAGCAAACAATGCGGTAGGGTAAAGTTGGTTTCATGGAAAGTACTTTTTCAGTTGAAAAATTTTGGAGGACTGGCCAATGCAAAGTCATCTAGCTGAGATATATTCCTATTCTAACAGCCATGGACTGAAGCTTCCTATCTGGTCCTCACTTTACATGTCTCAAAAGGCTTTTGATTCTGTCAACTATCACCTTCTCCTTAACTCCTTACACTAAACCAGCCCTTCCCCAACTTGGTTTTTGAGCTACTTATCCAACAAGTCTTTCTGGCAGAAAGGAAACCTCCTTTTACTTTGGCATTCCCCAGGACTCAAACCTTATTAGCTCCCTGCCTTCAACGTCTCACCAACATCTTTATCTGTGCTGATGACCTAAGTTTCACAAAGTATGAAATCCACCAGAATTTTCCAAAACTGCACACCTGTAGCAACTAAATCTTTAGAAGATTTGCAATACTTTTAGTCTCCCCACTAAGATCTTTGACCCCATCAGCATCACTCATTCAAAGTCACTCCCACCTTCAAATACTTGTCTTCATATTTCAGCCCAACATATGTCTTTGCATTAAGCCCAACCTATATCTCCGCATTCGTACATCAAATCCAAAATCAGCGACACTCTTTGCATGTAGAAAGATGTCAGATTGCTTACTCCATAGGGTTTTCTCCAATTGGTAAAGGGATGTTCACTGCAGAAATAGAATACAACCTTCCAGTTCAACAAAAAGCCTCCAACAAATACATTGTCTAAAGTCCCTCAAAAAAATCTGTCATTTTCACCATGGCTACATGCCTGTAAAGGAAAGATCTGGCTGCCTTCCATTTATTTTCATATTACTTTTTTTTTTTTTTTTTTAAATCCTCAGATTAATCACCATTCCCCACATGTTCTTGAATAAGCTGTCCAAATCACCCACTATTGTGGCATAAAGGCTTAAATCCAAATCCACACCACAACCCATATGGCCGGAGTTCAAATAGTAGGTCTAGCACTGAAGAGCGATGGAGACAGGTTGCAGAGTAGCTGATGCTGACATGGCTATCTGGGCGCAAGAACTGAATGGTCAGTTTGATAAGCTAATTAACACCCGTCAGCAGAGGCTTGGACAGCATCAAAAAGGCCAAAGACACTGGCTTGGCAATCTCAAGTGAAAGAAGCCCGCATTTGCTTGTGGGTGGTAGAATGCATATGCATGGGGAGGGTGCAAGATTCCCCCACAGTAATGAAAATGCTCAGCTACAAATTTTATACTTCAGCATTTACTACTAACTAGGGTGTAACTGAAGCTTCTCATTGATGGACATTCAGAAATGTCAAGTTTTTAGTCCGACATACAGGTGGTACCTATGGTGTTGGACAACTTTGGGAACTTTCAGCTCCATTTGCATATCAATAATTCTATAGGCAGACTTAAATGACTGCAGTTCCACTTCTAGACCTACAGATGGAGCTGTGATGATGACTGGCTCTGGCTGAACTTGAAAGGGCTACATAGAAGGGCTGGTTAATCATTAAAAATCACAGCACGCAATGCTGTGCCCTTCAATGTTGAGAATGAAAGAGCAAAAATTGGAATTTCACAGAATATTTCCTTTTCTCTGGGGTATGGCAATTTTGGAATTGATATATGCAAGTCCATGGGGTTGAAATTTAAAGAAGAAGAGTGATGTTCCATGTTTGCTTTTCTCCTATTTGTTTTTGTCTTTGTCATTTCAGGAATCAGCATTACTACTCCTGGCATCTCAACAGGGAGGCAGAGGGCTTGGCACTTAAATTATACAAGTAATACGTAATGAGCTTTATTAACCTTGAATGTCACTTAACCTTACTCCCTACTTCTGCTATAGCGGGTATAGTATGGAGCAGGAAGTGCTGGGGGGTGAAGTTAGAATTCAGTGTTGAGGTAGTAGTGAATGATGGCAAAGGCAATCCACTACGCTATCCTACTGAAATCCAGATCATAAGGAGAAAAGACTCCTAAAGGCCCAAAGAGGTAATTTATCAGAGGCAAACTAGTGATAAAAACAAGTTCATAGGTTCATAGGTTAGTACTAAGCTAACTGCCCTTGCGAGCCATTGGAAGCCTAGCCAATTATCCCTTGTGAGACTCAAACCCTGCACCTTGTGTTTGTAAGGCAAACACCTTAACCATTAGGCCACCCTCCCAACCCCTGAAGTAACCTGAAATACCATGCTGCACTGGGAAGGCCCTTCTGTACTCCATCACTTTCTTACCCCTCACACCTGCTTTATTGTCTGTACTAAATCCATGGCTGCAGAGGCATGGGAAAGGAGAGATTCTCTGGAAGGGCAAAGCAGCATGAACGTCTGTCTTGCAGTGTCAGTATTACAACAGGCAAGATTTGATAAATGAGATGCAAATATGACAGTATGGAGAAGCAGGTAAATAAAATGTAAAACTAATTCAACAAATAAGGAAATGAAGGGAAACAGGCAAATCAGGTGTGTTGGGTAGTTTTTAAATTCTGCTGGAAAGATAGTCATTTGCAAAGTATCACTGTCTAGTCTTTCTACCTTAACAAAGCTGTTTGTTCCAGAAACAATTTGAGTGCAAAATGAAACCGCTGTGAAATCTAGAAACTTCCTCCCGGCTTTCTCTTCTGCAGCAACTCTGACCTAAAAACAAAAGAAAATATTAAGTCAGTCAACAAAACTATGCCAATACATGAATCTGGCATGACATGTCTCATTTGCTAGCAATACATTACAATGTTTTGAATGCAAAGAAAAAAATAACTACTGCTGGCTGCAAAATATTCCACAAGACAGTTTTTGTTCACTTCCAAACCAATAAAGTAAGCGTTTTCATCTTACTCTAATAAGTAAAACTTCATCAGACCAAGTAATACAATAAATCCATACCATATATACACAATTAACTAGTCACATGGTTGATACATTTAAAAAGTTAAAGGACAACCACCTAAAATTAACCATAACGATTTCTTCAATTCATTAAAAGTAACTGTTAAAAATGGTCTCCTAAAGAAACCTATGTAAAAGCCATTGAAAAGCAATGAGAAACCATACAGAAAAAAAGAGAGAGAGACATGTAGAAAAAAAGAGGGACATGTAAAAAATGTGTAAAAGCAACCGCAAACAGTATTTTATATCTGCATGAATCTTCATGGAAGACAGCACTAACTTAGCTTTAATGTAAGCCAAAGTAACCATGTATGTAGTTGAAAAACATTCCCCCGGATTCACTAACCTCCCATGCAGGACTAACTTAGTCCCCTGCAATGTAGAACAGCAGAAGCTGTTAAGAAATGAGCGAGATCTCTCATAGGTGTCCTCATATCCCCACCAACAGTCCCCCATGTGTACAACAGCAACAGGACATATAAATTAAAAGAAGAAACCCTTTTATTATTTTTTTAAATCCGATTAAAGCCAACCAAAGGTGCACGGGTGTGCCCATTGCTTAGCTACGGTTAATGTAGCTGAAATAGCAAAAGGAGGATAAAAAGCAGGATATGTGCAAATGAAGCAGTACAGCAATATTGTAGTGGGCAGAGCGTTTGCCTCACGAGCAGTTAATCCTGGTTGGAATCTCACTGCAGTACATTCCATTTCCATGTCAAATCACTGTTAGGATCAATATTTTTAGTTGTATAACCCAATAAATAAAATGGAACTGAAAAAAATGGTCTGGATGCACCGGAAAGCAATAAATAATTTATTCCACGGATAAATACAAGCGCTTTCACCCGGCCATAGTGCTGGGCTTTTTCAAGTAAAAACAAACACATACAAACAAAAGACCAGTAAAAAAGGCGCCAGAAATCCCTTAAAGGGACATTTACATTCATTGCTCTAAAAATTAAACTACATAACAAAGTGCAAAACACAAAATATATACGAAAAATGTATAAAATATACAAGTATATGCGTTTAAAATATTGCACTGTTTTCCATTCATAAAGTACATTAATACAACATCACATTTCAATCAAACCTTATTTAATTAAAAAAGCAAAAAAGATTTTAGCCACCCATATAAGCTTTCATTGTTCTTATTGGGCAACCACAATATAGGTTTAAATAACCTTGAGTATGTTGTATTAATGTACTTTATGAATGGTAAACAGTGCAATATTTTAAACACATAAACTTATATATTTCATTTTTCATTTATATACTTTGTGTTACTTTACTATTTAGTTTCATTTTTAGAGCAATGAATTTAAATGTCCCTTTAAGGGATTTTTGGCGCCTTTTTTAAGGGAAAGAGTATTTATACTGGTCTTTGTTTGTATGTGTTTGTTTTTACTTGAAAAAACCCAGCACTACGGCTGGGTGAAAGCGCTTGTATTTATCTGTGGAATAAATTAATTATTCCTTTCCGGTGCATCCAGACCATTTTTTTTCAGTTACTAGTTACCAGTTTTATGGTCTGTGTTCTCCACGTTTTGTTTGTTAATAAATAACATGTGCGAACTGGAGTAGTAAGCTGTGTAATGAATGATAACCCCATACACTTGCCAAATTCACCACCTCCCCAAGTACCAGTAGACTATTACTACAATAAGGATAAATAAGCATGAATAAATAGGTGCAAATAGTGAGGCTAACCATGTGTAAGCGGATGTCACCAGAAATTAGCAGTGTTTACCTTTGCGCAAACCCACTAACAACTGCATAAAAGTGCTTCAACCACTCCATATCCATCAGGCCTTGTTCTGGCTAGCAACAAAGTAAACAACCCCAGCAAGGCTCAAACCCAGGAGCCTGCACACCATAGCCAATGTGATTTACCACTAAGCCACCGCAGATGTACAAAACCCTGACGGCTCTGTCAATATATGACACACACACACACATATATATATATATATATATATATATATATATATATATATATATATATATATACACACACATACACACACACACACACACACACACACACATATATATTACATACATACATATTATATATACACACATACATTTATACATATATACGTGCAAATACCTACATCGACATATATATATGCACCTATATGTTTACATATACTCCGCAAGATACATCATATAGTTATGTAGGTATATACGGACAGTCATATATTTGTAAGTTAATATATATATCTATATAGGTATATGCGGGCATACATTTGTAGATAGCAATGGTAGATTAACAAAAACAGGTATGTCCTCATGCACCGGTAATGGGGTTGAGAGGCCCCAAACCATATAAGTCTTGTACAAATATGCATACCCCCCCCTGCAATTACACTACCAAGTGTTGCAGATCCCATTACTCCAAATGCAGTATAGCAGCACTTACAGTCTGTAGTCATCTGGGTGTTGTCCTGCTTCCACAGTGTATGTTGTTACAGGTAAATCCCCAACAATCCGAGATGCTGTTTGCCAAACAGTTCTAGTTCCTGCTCACAGTGAATGAAAAGGGCCAACACCAACATGATGTTCCTAGATACTGGAGTTTGTTTCCATGCAATTGGATATGGGAATGTTACCACAGCTGTTCCACATGCAATCAGCTAGGGGAGGCCTGCAATTCATGCAGAGGCCATCAGTTGATCATGCGCATCACTTGAAATACACATGCTGTTGCCTAAGCAAAGCAGGTGTAGGTCTACACATCCACCAGAGATGGAGTGGGAGATGCAGACAGAGGCAAAGACACATCAGGGAAGGGTGAGAGAGTAAAGCCTAAGCATGTCTGTGTCACACACCTACCAGCACAGTGTATCAAACCCCTGAGAATTATGTTGTGCTATCACAGTTCTATGCAGTTATTTGATGTGCCACATGTGTTACCTTTGTGGAGCCCTCACAGTACATATATGTAATGAGTGACATCTGCAACAGGGACACGGTAGGTGACGTACACGTGTCTGTCCACATGAACAGGTGCCAGCATCAACACAGCCACACTCATAGGGACACACACACTGACACACTTGGCAGGGCCAGAGTATATCAGTAGTGGGATTGCCACAACACATCACTGTGTAGGTATCACATGCACCACACGTGTCATACGGAGGTTGTATGGGGAAAGGGTATGAGGAGGTGTCTGACATCAGACAGCATGCTTCAGTATGCCAATGGGGGTGTAGTGAGTTCAGATGTGAACATACGCATGATACAACACACACACACACAAATACACAGGGTGCCAGTACTGACATGCATGGGTGCATGTCTGCATGGGTGTGTGGTGGTCGACTGTGCCAGATGGCTATACAAGGCTAGGCGATGGGTATACCTTGGCATCAAGCCACATGACAATGGTCTACATTGTGGCTCAGGGCTACAGTTTCTGCATTTGCCCACACAGGTGGGTATTGTATCCCCCGTCCAGTCACCTGGGTGACTACTGTGAGTGGCCAATGCTGTGCATCGCTTACCATGTATAGGTTCCTTAGTCCATGACATGGACAGTGTCTGGGATGTACACACCTTCCACATGCATGTACAGTGACATGTGGAACTGTACCTGGGGTGTCTGGCTCATGTTGTGAACACATATGTGCCAGTCTTGCCCACCTGTGGCAGGGACCGGTAATGGGCACCAGGTTTACTCTGCACCTACACAGACAGCATGCTAACATCATTCATTCCCTGGTGTCCGTGGCATCTGTCCATACAGGGCATGTTGTCAGGCATGGTTATGCCCGTTGTGTGTCACATGTGACGGCACCACAGGGGTGCAGGTGTCAAATGGGGAACATGGAGGAGGTGCACTGTCAACATGTACGTGCATATTGGACAGATGGACAGCGTGACATGCCCTCTGTAGCCCACTATCACTCCATAGTTACTATCAGTGGCCAATATGCAGTGTACTACCCACATACTGGCTGTTGCCTAGGCATGTGTGTGTGTGTGTGTGTGTGTGTGTGTGTGTGTGTGTGTGTGTGTGTGTATGAGACATGGGTTGAAAGAGTGTGCTCTGGGTAATACTGGGGTTGCTAACTGTGATTGCCTGGCCTTGATGTCACATGTATGGGTATGGTTTGCACCCCAGCCTCTCAGCTATTTCACATCTGTTATCCCTGTATGGTGGACATTGTGATACATAGTAGGGCCAACATAGAATAAATATGCAAACCCGCACCACATTGGCCACAGGTGTCTCACACACTCACAACCACCTCTACACAGGATCAGAGTCTCTCACACACACACACACACACACACACACACACACACACACACACACACACAAACACCTCCCCACAGGATACGAGTTACACACGTCATGTCTATGAGTAGAACCCCTATCTAACTAGTTTACTACACTACAGCACTATGCAGTTATAGTACATGCCACAGAGATTACTGGAGTACTTCTTCCCCAAAGGTGTATTTCACTCAGAATGACATCAACAGGATTGCCAAAGTAGGCCATTTGAAATGTACTGCGTGTGACAAGCCTAAAATGCATTGCTCCCTACACAGACAGCGACACACACAAAACATCCACAACCGACATGTGTGGGTATAGAACCCTCAACAGAGATCTATATCACACTACAGCATGGAGCTGTTTTAGGATGCACCACGGGGATTACTGGGAAACCCCTCCCCAAAGGTGTATTTCACAGTGAGTGACATCAGCAGGATTGCCAAAGTAGGCCATTTGACATGTACTGCGTGTGACTAGCCTAAAATGCATTGCTCCCTACACAGACATTGTAACACACACAAAACATCCACAACCACCATAGGTGGGGATGGAACCCTAACAGTTTTACATCGCACTACAGCAGTACACAGTTATGGCATGCACTATGGAGATTACTGGGCTACAACTTTCCCAGAGGTGTATTTCTAGGTGGATGACATCAGCAGCCTTGGTAAAGTTGAGTATATGACTTGTAGTAGGCAGTTGGAGTACCCTAAAAAGCATTGCTCTCTACACAGGGAGTCAGACACACACACACACACACACACACACACACACACACACACACACACACACACACACACACACACACTTGGCTTGTCTAGGAATAGAGCATCTACCCAACTACTTTATCACACTACAAGCAGTACGCAGTTACAGGACGTGCTACAGAGATTACTGGGTTACAACCCTGCCAGAGGTGCATTTCTATGTGGATGACATCAGCAGCCTTGCCAAAGTGGAGTATATGACTTGTAGGCAGTGTGAGTACCCTAAAAAGCATTTCTCTCTACACAGTCAGACAGACAGTCACGCACACACACACACACACACACACACACACACACACACAGTTGCCAAGTCTGGGATTCGCACTCCTACCCAACTAGCTTATCACACTACAGCAGTACGCAGTTATGGGACGCACCACGGAGATTACTAGACTGCAACTTTCCCAAAGGTGCATTTCACATTGGATGACCTCAGCAGGCTCGTCATAGCAGGGCCATGGGGAGGGCACTGTGTGTGCAAGGGCATAACCCATTCATCTAGGGGTTGACACGCCACATGCAGGCACACACAGGGTCATATTTCACAGGTACATGTATACAGTTGCTAGACAACTTCTTCCTTGTACAATCATGTTGTACAGCTGGCACGTGCACCACATAGTCTGTAATGCTGACAGATACTGACGGCTAGTATCTGCAGTGAGTGACATCTGCACCTCATGTGTTAGGGGCCCTTTGGCTGTGTGCTGGGTGGGACAGGCCTAGATGGCTCCTTGTCACATTCACCCTCTTCCACACATCTATGTCTACCTTTGGCTTATTATAGTATGTTGTCCTTACATACATGTCTGTATTCCTATCCACTGTGTGTGTGCAAGGCGTGAGTGGTGCATACTGACAAGTGTCTGCACTAACAACTGCGACATGTGTGGTCCACTGGTGTTTGCAGACATGGTCTTCATGTGTTTAAGTGTATGAGCATGCCCAGTATTGCCGTCTGTATTGCATGTGTGGGTCAAGTCCAGGTAGTTTGTACTGCAGTGCTGACCTTTGTGTTGTACACCAACAGGTAGCATGCTGTCACTGTAGGGTATCCATCGATCATTTGGTGTTGACTTACTACATTTCGGCATAGCGGGGGGGGGGCACACCTGACTGTTTCTACACAGGATTGGGGGACACACTCCTGACTGTTACTATACGTCTACGTAGGATGGGGGGGCACACCTGACACTTGTACACATTTGCTAGGACTGTACTGGTATGCTGGGTACTCCATTCCAGTCTGTAGTCTTACCTATTGTGCTGGCTAGAGGCATATCAGTGTAGTACAGATCTTAGCTTTTTAATTACCTACATATTAGTGTCTGACTTCCTAGCCTTCACAACTGACATCCCACTGCATGGCCTGCTGTAGTCTGTGTAGGCTGGGGGAGATTACCCATAGGCTTCATTTAGAGGCCACAGCACAGCATCTGTTTGTTTGTTTGTCTACACCTGTCCTGCTGGCTGTGATTGTGTTGGGTATGTGATTCCCCCCCCCCCCGACTGGCATGTGTGAGCCACTTACCTTGTGTGTGTCCCAGTACTGAGGGTGATGCTGCAGGGCTGCCTTTGTCGGATGACATAGTACACTCCCTACACATGGTTAGGAACAGACAGTGTAATGTTTGGCATCCCTTTTACTGTATGTGAGAGTCAGAGAGAGGTGTTATTCTCTGGGTCCCTCCCATGTCAGTGTATGTGCTGTGAGTTGCCTCTTTGCCAGGGCATACTGAGCACCCCTCCTTCTGCCTACTGGGGCAGGCTCAGGTTGTTCCACTGAGTCACTGTGCCCATGCAGGCCTTGGCAATGGTGGGGAGCTGTGTGGCCCTGCCCCATGCTGTTCCTGCTGCAGTTGTTGCCTTAGGATCATATTGGGTAGCATGGCACATACAAGGACAATTTGGGTACATGTAGCTGGTGAGTACTGCAAGGCTCCACCGGATGTGTCCAGGCACCAGAACCATGACTTGAGTATCCCAAACACATGCTCTATTATGATTCTTGTTTGTGCATGTGCCTCATTATGGAGTTCTTGTTCAGGTGTGTGTGCATTTCTGATGGAAGTAAGCTGTGGCTCCGGTGCGTATCCAGCATCCACCCACTAGGTGACCATGTGGGATGTCCCCATTGGCAAATCTCTGGTACAGCTGCATCAGATGCCAGATGTGGGAATCGTGATAGCTTCCAGGGCAGCCTGCACACACATTCATTATTATGCCTTGGGCATCGCACGCGACCTGGCAGTTCATGGAGGGGAAGCCCTTGCGGTTGATGTAGACCCTATCCCGCTCACCAGGTGGTGCTTTGATGCATTTGTGTGTGCAGTCTATAGCACCCACTACCTCAGGCTATTCTGCTATTTGGTGGAACAGTTGCATATTGCTGGCCAATCCCTCACGGATGTTGGGGAAATATACGTGTTACCGACATGTGCTGACATGGCATCCAGGAATTGGAGTATCCTGGATGCTGCCTGTGAAATCCCCATCATATCCCCAGTTGACCTTTGGAAGGTGCCTGTAGCTAGTATTCTTAGGTCTACACATGCCTTAGTATCCACTGGGATGAGTTCCCCTCTGTTAGTTCTGTGTGAGGCATGGCCGGTAGAGATCAATAATTTGCTGTAGGAGGTCCCTGTCCACCCTACAGCGCTCCACTATCTCCAGCTCATGTAGCCCTTGGTAGGTTACCCTGGGTCTGTACACTCTTCTCCATCTCCCCACTGTGGGTTGATTGGCAGCATTCAAATCCTCACCACCCTCAGCCTCTTCCACAAGTTGTTGTATGATAGCTATTGCAGCTCCTAACATTTTGCTGTTGTGAGTGTTGTTCCCAGCTTGTTTACACCTGTGGTGTACAGTGTGGGAAAAACCAGAGGGGTAGGTGTTGCATACTTTATAGTAGTGTTCTGGGCTGGGCTAATCTGCTGCCTGTGTAACTGTCTGCTATCTAATGCTGTTTTCCCTTCCCATTGCCTTCCTGGTTCAGCCCGGGGGTGCACCGCACAGAGTGCTCAATTGTGCACACTGCTGCTATTTCCTGGTTTAACCTCTTTTTTCTTCCTGTACAACCTGGTGCATGGTATGCGCACACCAACTTAGGCTTTGTAAAGACTGCTAGGCAGGTTTAGACATACCCCCTAGCTAAGCTAGGAGCACACCCGAGCCACAGGGCTCCAATCCGCTTACAGTATGCCTGACACACACCCCCATGATGTCACCTAACTCCTAGGCTTGCACTAAGCTATTCCTACTCTTACACTGTTGGGACCTGACTCACATGCTGGGGAAAACTGGGATTCACTATTCTTCCTCTCATTTGCATAGGATTGCCTGCTAATGCATATAGTTACATGTCTCACACTGAGCCTCCCCCCTTAGCAACCACTACTCACTGGCCATGTTGTCTTCTGCATGCCATTGACTTGCATGGCAGAATACCGATTTTAGTCAGAATGCTTAATTTAGGTTCATTTTATTTTCCCCCCGATCCCGTTTGCGTGCCGCTGCCCTACGCTTAAACAGCAGACATCGACAAAAGAAAAAAAAAGTTGTTTTTATTTTTTATACTGTTTGCAATGCCAATGGCCTTATACTTGGCCATTAGCATGCTTATTACATGATATGCAGCCTTTATTTGGAGCGGTCATAGCTCCGTTTTGGATTTTGCAGAAA